>NC_056748.1:800454434-800569434 GCF_019279795.1 Protopterus annectens
GGGTGCAGTGGTAGCGTTGTCGCTTCACAGCAAAAGGCTCTCCCGTTCAATTCTTGGCTGGATCGCCTTCTTTGTGGAGTCTGCATGTCCTCCCCGCGGTCGAGTGTCATTCGAAAGACATGCTTGAACGGGCATGCCTTATTTGAAGGTTGGGTGTCGGGCTGGCACCTCGGCACCGTAAAAATCGACTGTCAATCATTAGCGGACCAGTGGTCTGCTCTGGCGACCCCTAACGGGAAAAGCCAAAAGAAAAACAAGGCAACTTTTCATTATGCCACTGTTACAATTATAATTTATGCGGTATCATGTGTTATATTTTTGGATGTTCGTGTTTCACTGTTGCAGTCATTACATTTGGGTAATCTGCTTGCAGGCTGCCCTCAGTTGGCCTGATTAACAAAGTCTTGCGTCCTGCGTTGGTTGCTGTCCCTTCTTCCATGACGTCAGGGGTATAAAACATGCAGCCAACGCCACTACATCAGTCTTTCTTGCCGTGCGGTGCCCAAAGCAGAAGCAGTTTGCAAGTGCTGGTTGGCCAACTTTGTTTTCGAGTTTCAGAACCGAAGTCTTCATCTTAAAGCTAAGTACCCTGTTGGTGAAACTTTTTCTTGCTCCTTTCCAGTGTCAGTAAAAGTTAATAATTGCATTACTTGTGGAAAGCAAATGCCTGATAATTTTCATTCGTACTGTATTCCTTGCCTAGGACCTGACCACGACGTATCTTGCTGTCGGTTTTGTGCCTTATTTAATCACTTCACTATCCGTCGGTATATTTTTGCCTCTAAATATTTCTGTTCTCAGTTTAATTATCCAGGAATGTCGTCGGTTAGCCATCCGACTACCAGGATTCCGAAAAAACACAAAGATAAAGACAGAGACAGGCCGCCGAGGTCCAAAACTGCCCACGACGCTTCTCTTAAACCAGTCGCCAGTTCGCCGGTACTCGGTGAGGTGCTTTTGCATCCCCTGATACCCGCTACTTCTGATTCGCTGGCCTCTACTGAGACCCATTTGCAGTCCGGTATGCCGTGAGATACTTCAGCTATGGAACCTGTGGATGTCTCTACCTTGGATGGGTCCGGAGCTGCTGTGCAGGCACCAGCTTCTGAGGGTGTATTCAGGCCAACGGACTTGCATATTAAATCGACACGTCCTTCATTACTAAGGCCTAAATCTCGATCCATGTCTAAAAAACTGACGCCCAGGCCACATGCTCAGGCCCCTATGCCGAAAAAACAAATGATAAAAATGGCTGAAGATCTAATAACTCTAATCAAGGGTAGTCAACCCCCCCCCCCCCAAAAGGCCTAGGACTGAGCTTGATTATGAATCTTCTGATCATGATTCTGTTTCTTCTGACTCTTCTGATGACCTAGATTTGTCCTTACCTACTTATGAGGATTCTGATGCATAGGATTCTACTCCCTCTGCTTCCCCTCCTGAGGATTTTTCTTTTGGGGAAACTTTACATACTTTAAGGGATCATTTTCACTGGGAAAGCCAGGAATTTTTGGATTCAAAAAAGAGGCTTAGGGATTTCTTCCTTCTACCTCAGCATAGGCCTTTGGCTATACCTCCTGTACTAGACCTTGTTGATGATGTTTTCTCGGAATCCAACTTGGCTCCTGATTCCCTGCCTCCTGCTCCTAGTAAACCTGACTACAGGGTTTCTGAGTCCCACAAGTTCCTTTTCAAAAATCCTGTTGCAGATCCAGAGACTATTTCTCAGGGTCCCAAGGGCATTAAGGCTTTTACTGCTAAAAATCCTACCCCTTCTGATAGAGACTCCAGGGCACAGGATAGATGGGGTAAAAAGGTTTATACTTCTGCAGCCTTGGCAATTGGAGCGTTAAACTGCCAATTTCATATGTTAAAATATCAGCAACATGTTATTAGTCTGCTTAAACAGAAAATGATGTTGATTCCTGACTCTGTGGAAAATAAAGATTTACAGGACTTAATGCATTCTGCTGAACAAGTTGGAAAACATACTTTGCAATGTGGTTTTGATTCTTTAGAGGCCTCTTGCAGGGCTGCTGTTACTAGGTCTGTGCTTAGAAGGCATGCTTGGCTTAAGGAGCAATCTTTGCCTTATCATGTTAAAGCCGAATTGTTGGATGCTCCTTTAAATCGGGACCACCTGTTTGGCAACAAGGCTGAAGAAGTTCTTAAAAAGGTGGAAGTTAAAGCTAAATCTATGCAAACTGTTAAAGATTTTTTACAAGTGCAACCTCTTAGATTTAGTAGGCACTGGCCTACTAAGAATTGGTCCTTTCCAGTCCCTTCCTGGTCTTCTCAAGCCAAACCCAGACACAGCAAAAATCCCAGGTTTCAGTCCCAGGGGACTCTCAGAACTAAGCAGTGGGGGTCCTCCACTTCCAAATATGGAAATAAGACACCCCCCCTATGGTAAACAGTCTCAATGACTTCCTTTTAAAATTCCCAAGCACTTATCTTTTGACCACCCCTTTGGGGAGGAAGATTGCTCTTCATGCAGAGAACTGGGAACTCATTACCCAGGACAAAGGTTTTAAATATAGTGTCCCAGGGATACAGATTTCATTTCCAAACGTTGCTAACACCAAATGGGAGGCCAGACCTGCCCCCAAATCAGTGGGCAGAGGCTCAAAAACAAGTACTTTCCCATTCAGCTGGTACCTGAAGAGGAAAAGGGACAAGGGTTCTACTCCAGACTTTTTGTGGTACCCAGAAAAGACAAATCATGGCGCCCAATCCTGGACCTGTCTACTCTAAACACCTTTCTGGAGATTCCAAAATTCAAGATGCTGACTCTTCACCAACTACTTACTATGCTAGGCAAAGAAGCCTGGTTGGCAACACTAGATTTAAAAGAAGCTTACCTGCACATCCCAATCAGGGAATCTTGCAGAAGATACCTATGCTTCAAAGCAGGCTGCACGCATTATTAGTTCTCTGCACTACCCTTTGGCTTGTCTACTGCGCCCAGGGTATTCACAAAGTGCCTGGCTCCAGTTATTGCATTTTGCAGGCAAAGAAGTATTCATATATACCCATACCTGGACGATTGTCTAATTCAGGCAGAAAGCCAGGACATACTTTTGAATCATCTGGTGTTTGTTAAAAGGGTTCTAACTTTTCTGGGGTATGCCGTAAATGAAAAGAAATCACAACTGGTACCCTCTCAACAAATTACATTCCTGGGAGCAAGCTTGAATACAACTTCTCAGATGGCTTACCTCATGCCAGAAAAGTAAATTCATTTGGTAACCTATTTCAAACAAGTGGCCACAACAACCCTGCTGTCTGCAAGACAAATACTGCAATCCCTGGGGTTCATGGCCTCCTGCATTCTTATTCCATATGCAAGACTGCATATGAGGAAACTACAGTGGTATCTAAAAAGCCTATGGAGTCATCATTCTCACAGCCTGGAAACAATGATTCCTATCATACCTTGCCTATGCCTAGAGTTCCTCTGGTGGACAGAGGCCTGCCGCCAAAACAAGGGTGTACCATTCACACTATCCCCTGCTGCCCAAACCCTAACAACAGATGCATCAGACTATACATGGGGGGCTTACCTGGCAGGGAAGTGCATTCAGGGCAAATGGAACCCAAGTCAAATGCACCTACATATCAGTCAAAAAGAAATGTTAGCTGTACAGAATGCTCTGACAGCCTTCAAAGACTATATTCTTCCAGGACAACTAATGGTAAAAACGGGCAACACCACGGTTATGTGGTACATAAACAAGCAGGGGGGGTACACATTCCTACCCCCTCTGCAGACTAGCCATGCCATTGTGGAACACAGCCTTGAGCTACCAAGTGCACCTACAAGCTCAATTTCTGCCATGAAAATTAAATACACTGGCAGACGGACTAAGCAGAAGCCTCATGCACCCACACGAGTGGAAATTGGAACCAAGGATTTTCAACATGTTGACAAGCGAATGGGGGAGCCCAGACATAGATCTATTTGCCTCCCTCCAGAACTACCAGTTGGACAAGTTTTGCACAAGGACTCCCCACAAACAAGCCTGGAAAGTGGATGCTCTGACCTTCAGCTGGAAAAACAGTCTACGCCTTCCCCCTGCTCCATCTGCTCTCCAAAGTTGTACTAAAAGTCCAACAGGACAAACCAAGGATGGTCTTGATTGCTCCAGACTGGCCGCGCCAACATTGGTACCCCTCCTGCACAGTGTGTCGCAGTTATCTCCATGGCACCTGCCTCAGACCTCTTCACTGCTGTCTCAGCAGGAGTACCCAATTCTGCACCCTCTGCTTCCAACATTGAACCTTGCAGCCTGGCTAATCACTTAAATTCACCCTATCATCCATCAGCAAACCTATGATGGATGTCATCTTAGAGGCAAGGAGACCTAGTACTAGATAATCTTATGCTGAAAAATGGAAAAGATTCTGTGCCTGGAACCAATCTCAAGGGATGAGCACAGCAGCGCCCAATTTACCTCAGATTTAGCAATACTTAACTGAGATGCTTCACAAGGGCCTGTCTTTTTCCTCCATTAAAATTCATGCCTCAGCCATTTCAGCTTATTATAACACATAAACTCCCCTCTTCTTTCATCCTCTGCTTAAGCAGTACCTCAGAGGGGCCAAAAACTTGAGACCACCCAGGAGAGCTCCGACTCCTGCCTGGGACCTTAACTTTGTATTGGAGAAACTCACTCTACCTCCTTTCGAGCCAGCTGCTACTGCAGACTTAAAATTTCTTTCTTGGAAAACAGCTTTCCTTTTAGCAATCACTTCAGCTAGAAAGGATATCTGAATTACAGGCCATTATGGCAGTGCAGCCGTTCATCGTCTTTCATGCGGACAGGGTGTCACTCAGGACCAATCCATCCTTCATGCCCAAAGTGGTATCCAATGTGGCTCTTAACCAGTCCATTCATTTGCCAACCTTCTTTCCCAATTCACAGAACAAAGGGGAACGGTAAACAAATGCCAGTAAATAAATCAGAGCATATGGATGAAAGTACTTATCTTACATACTTTTTGCTTTAGTGCCTGTGGTTTGTGCAGTTTGTGACTGTATATTATGTATTTTGAGCATTTGTGTCTGAATGTTTACTGCCTCGTGGCCAGCATCATAGCTGAAAAGGATCCATGGCACCTGCTTACTGTAATTGGGAGCTGGGAGAAAACTGGAGCGCATGAGGGAAACAAAAGGATGCACGGAAGACTCGTCAGTGCTGCACAGAAGGAATTCCACACAAGATTCGCAGTGGAGAATATTTTGTCCCTCAGTTTGCCACTGTGCTACTCTACGTATTTTCCATTTCTTACAAAACAAAAGCAAAGATGCTTGTGTGATCAGTGTTTGCTAATATTTACTTGTCCGTATATATTGCGTACTGGATAACTATTTTCTGCCTCAGGTATTTTCTGTATCTGAATTGCTCTCATTTTTAGTACTGATTGACTCTCATTTCTGTGGTATATCTGTAATTTTACATTTGCATCTGGGTCATGACTGAAGAGGGTCCTTGGATCAGTCCAACCACCCAGTTAACTAAGTAAAAATAATCTAAGTATTCATTCTTAAGGTATTCTGCTTAAAAGGTTACTTAAAAATTATAAATATTAGTTTCAATAAACACACTTTTTTAGTGCAGAAACATTTTATGTGGAAAAAGATAAATACCAGGAATGGTGGTGTAAAAGAATAAAGCCCCAACTATGAGCAGCCCAGTTGACTGAAGTTCAAGTAGGGGTTCAAGGCAGTTGATGAAGCTGGCAAGATAGGATGGGCATGACCCCTTTGGAGTTGTGGGCAGAGAACAGCAGGCAGCATAATGTCAATGTCTGTTAGAGGTGGGGCATAGCTGCAGGTCTTGGAGTGGGGGTGGAAATTTAGCTCGTCAAACATTTTACTTGGTGGTAGCCTTCCTAGCTGGTGTATTGAATCGTGCACACACTTTGGGGAAAGCTTTGTACACCTTTGTGGTGAATTGTATGCTTCTCCACCCGGAAATGGGATTAGGGTCAGTACAAATACCCCTAATAGGTGGGATCTGGTGAGAGCAGGAGCAGCTGTCATGGTTGCCTGAGTGATGGTCCTCCTGAACAGCTGTCACCCTCCTGATTCTGGAAAGAGCCCAGTACAGGTAAATGAATGAGCTTAAGCCCAGTACATGGTCAGCATGCATGGGGGAATAAATAAACTGTAAAAATAAAGAATTATGACCATATTGAGCAAGTCACCCCGTTTGGTCCCACTGGGACTGAATAAAGTGAGTTGCTCACTCTGGATGCACGTCTCCTTTTTCATGTCTTAACAGACACGCACACACACACGTGTGTGCGCGCACAAAGAAACACTAAACACACACACTTGTGTGTGATATTTTTGTGTGGCAGGTCATTCTGATAACCCAGACTAAAGAAATCAGCAATTTGCATTTCATATCTTATAGGTACTGTTCCAAGCACACACACCAGTTAATTATTCATCCTGAAGTTTGTTGTGCAACGTAAGCCGGCATGTCTGACCAACATCAATTTTAAGTTGACTTAGCATTCTACAGTACAGGCAGGAAATTGCAGTCATTGCCGGACTGATTAGAAGTGCATGGTGATGTCCTTTATTAAAGGAGTTGCAGTTGTTCATTTCCATATAAGATCGAAGCAATATGATGTAAGGCTGTAAAGGGGATAGCAACCTGTGTACTATCCTTGTTTAATTTTTGCTACAGGAATTGCATAGTCATTAGTTTACAGGCTTCTTCAGGTAACTTCAGGAGGAGGGATAAGTACCCCAGATTAGGCAAATCTTCATTTTTTGATTGTCATTATGATTTCTTTTGATTACTGCTATTACTGGCTTTTTTGACTTTTTGTACAGAATATACCAATGAAGCCTTTTAAGTTCAGCTATTGTGTTTGTTGCATGGTCTTATTGAGGATAAAATTTCTATTGAACATCAATGCTGGATTTAATTATTCCTTTGTGCATTAGTTTAGTGGCCCCTGATATCCTTAGAAAATAAATTGTCAACAGGTGAACATTTAGTGGAGGGGGGGCTCTGCACCTTTGATCCAAACATTAAGGTTTTCCTGGAGCAGAAGAAACTTGTTGCACTGGACTGTGAAAGGTATGTTCCTTTCCCAGCCTGATAATCATCTGCAAGCAAGGGGTGAAGTTATGGAAGGTCTCTCCCTCGTCTAGCCAGAGAAGTATGTTCAGGCAAAGAAAGAAATCCTGAAAAGGAATGTACTGGTCGCAGAAAGTGAAGAAATGTTGAGTATTGTGGATGAAGGATTTTGCAGTGTGAGAGAGCTTGGCCTTGGGTGACCACCTATTTCATACGCATGCACAAGGGTGTCATTTCTGGAGGAATACAGCTTTGTCAGTCCATAGCTCCATCTTTTGCTATTTTTGAGTACCCACTTGTTCTTTACTTCTTTTACGACTAGCTGTAAACTCCTAGGATTGGTTATGAGCTTGACATCAGCAGTTTCAATAACAGTACCACAGCTGGAGATGACTTTCCAGATGTTCTTAGTGTTTCACTGTTGCAGTCATCACATTTGGGTTATCCCTGCCAGGGTAGCCCTCAGCCAGCCTGAATACCAGAAGCTTAGTATTTCTGCATTGGTTACTGTCGCTTCAGGACTGACGTCAGGTCGTCAGTAGTATGAAGTAAGGCAGCCAGCGCCATTACATCAGTCTTTATTGCCGAGGATCTCGAAGCAGTAGCAGTTGCACGAGTGCTGGTCGACCGCTACCTGAGTTTCATCTTCCGAATTGAAGCTGAAG
This sequence comes from Protopterus annectens, assembly GCF_019279795.1. Lineage (NCBI taxonomy): Eukaryota > Metazoa > Chordata > Ceratodontiformes > Protopteridae > Protopterus > Protopterus annectens. Next base: position 800,462,200 of record NC_056748.1, read on the forward strand.
TCTTCTAAAGCTAAGTACCCTATTGGGGATCCCTTTTTCTTGCTCTAACTGATGTCAGAAAAAGTTAACAATTGTCTCGCCTGTGGAAAGCAAATACCGCACCGAGGCTTTCATTCTTATGGCATCACTTGCTTAGGCCCAGACCACGATGCCCCTCACTGTCACTTTTGTGCTTTAACGCGAGAACTGTATGTCGTTGTGGCTTTATTTAGCTAGATATTTTCGCTTACAGTCTTCTAATTCCGATATGGCTTCGGTAAACCATCCGACAGCAGAGCTTCTGAAAAAACATAAGGATAAAGACAGAGACAGACCGCACAAGTCCAAACCTACCGATGATGCTTCCGTTAAGCTAGTCAGTTCTCCAGTCCTCAGTGAGGCGCTTTTGCACTCCCTGATGCCGGCTTCTGTGGATTTGCAGGCTGCTACCAAGACCCTTTTGGAGTCTGGTATGCCGCAAAACTCTTCTTCGACTAAGGATCCTGCGGTTGTCTCTACCTTGGATGGGTCCAGAGCAGCTGAGCAGGCAGCGGCTTCCAAGGAAGTACTTTGCACTACCGATTCTTGACACAAACCAGCGACTACTTTCGCATCTACCGTTCTTTCAAAAACTACCAAGTTTCTAAGGCCCAGGGTACGAACCACACCCAAGAAACCGACGACCCAATCTCAGGCACCTGCTTCCTTGCCTCAGTCTCAAATGCTTAAAATGGTGGAAGACATTATCATGCTGATCAAGGGAAGCCAAGCTACCCCTTCCAAAAGAAAAAGGGATCTGTCCCCAGTTTTATCTGAATAGGAGTCAGATGAGACTGATGCATCTGAATATGAAGACATGCAACCCCTCTCTGCTTATGAGGATTCTGATGCAGAGGAATCCATTCCTTCAGCCTCTCCACCTGAGGAATATTCCTTTGGGGAAATCCTTCATACCTTAAGGGAGCATTTCCAGTAGGAATGTCAGGACTACCCTCAGTCTAAAAAGAGACTCAGAGAATTCTTAGATCTTCCACAGCACAGAGCCCTGGCCATTCCCCCAGTCCTGGATGTTGTGGTCAGTGTTTTCATTGACTCCTGACACGTTCCCTCCTGCTCTCAGAAAACCTCACAGGTATTACAGAGTCCCTGACTCACTCAAATTCCTTTTCAGAAATCCTACTGCTGACCCTGAGGTAATTTCTCAAGGACCTAAAGGAATTAAAGCAACCTCGGCTAAGAATCCCACCCCCTCAGATAGGGATTCCCGAGCACTAGACAGATGGGGTAAAAAAATATACATCTCTGCTACTCTTTCTATCAGAGCACTAAATTGTCAGTTCCATATGCTAAACTTTCAGCAACATACCATGGAACTCCTCAAACAAAAATTGTATTCCTTTTTTGCTTGTGCAAAAAATGGAGTTACAAGAGTTAATGCATTCTGCAAATCAAGTAACTAAGCACACGTTACACTGTGGTTTTGACGCCCTAGAAGCTTCTTGCAGGGCAGCAGTCACCGGTTCTGTCCATCGAAGGCATGCGTGGCTTAAGGAACAGCCCTTGCCAGACCATGTTAAATCTAAATTATTGGATGCACCCTTGCACAAAGACAACTTATTTGGCACCAAGGCAGAGGAGGTCTTGAAAAAGATGGAAGAAAAAGCGAAATCTACGCAGACAGTTAAGGATTTCCTACAGGTCCAGCCACCCAGGTTCAGCAGGCATTGCCCCTCCAAGCACCGGTCCTTTCCTGCCCCCACCAGGCCAGTTCAGCCCAGACCCCGAGGAAGCAGACCTCCCAGACAGCAGCCACAGGGAATGTAGAGATCAAAGCAGTGGAGTTTCTCCACTTCAAAACCAGGGAGTTCAAAACCACCCCCTCATGGTAAGAACTCACAATGACTCTCCTCCCCTACCCCCTCCCTCTGCCCACCTGCACATGCCCCTAGGAGGAAAACTCTCCTTCCACGCAAGCACCTGGGCCACCATTACCAACGACCGCTGGTTTCTTAACATAGTGTCCCAGGGATACAGATTTTTTTTCTACACTCTTCCAACCGCAAAAGGGTTCCCAGATCTACCTCCAAACCAGTGGACAGAGGTGAAAAAGCAAGTCCTTTCCCCGCTCTCTGAGGGCAATAGAGCATGTTCCTGCAATACAGAAAGATGAAGGTTTCTACTCCAGACTTTTCCTGGTACCCAGAAAAGAGGGCACCTGGTGCTCTATCCTCGATCTGTCCATTCTAAACTCATTCCTGGTGATACCAAAATTCACAATGCTCACCCTTCAGCAACTGCTACCCATGCTCTGCAAGAATGCTTGGCTAGCCACCCTAGACCTAAAAGAGGCCTACCTCCACATTCCTGTCAGGGAATCATGCAGGAAATGGCTACGTTTCAGGGCAGGATCTCTGCACTTTCAGTTCTTAGCGCTTCCCTTTGGCTTATCTACTGCTCCCAGAGTTTTCACAAAATGTCTGGCTCCCACCATTGCCTTTTGCAGACAAAGGAATATCCAAATTTACCCATACTTAGACGACTGCCTAATTCAGGCAGACAGGAAAAGCTGCTCAAGCACCTAGCCTTTGTAAAGTCCCTACTGACCTCCTCAGGGTACACTACCAATGAAAAGAAATCCAAACTAGTACCCACCCAAAGGATTATATTTCTGGGAACAAGCCTGGACACAGCATCCCAGATGGCATTCCTTACACTTGAAAAGCAAACTTACCTGACAGCCTACTTCTCTCAGCTAGCCACCAGACCCCAGTTATCTGCAAGGAAAACCCTGCAAGCTCTGGGGTTTATGGCATCTTGTATTCTACTCATTCCATATGCCAGACTGCATATGAGGAAGCTTCACTGGTACCTAAAAAGGCTTTGATGTCAGTACTGTCAAGACCTGGAAACTGTTATACTAGTGATAACTTGCCTAAGGAAAGATTTTCTTTGGTGGGCAGCAGCGTGCTCCCACAACAAGGGACTACCTTTCTCCTCACACCCCCCCCCCTGCTGCCCAGACCTTCACCACAGACGCATCAGACTATGTCTGGGGTGCACACCTGGATGGCAGGTGCATACAGGGCCATTGGAGCCCACAGCAAATACATCTGCACATCAACCAAAAAGAGATGTTCGCTGTCCAGCACGCATTGCCAGCTTTCAGGCCCCTTCTCTCCCCAAGGACTCTCCTGATCAAAACAGACAACACCACTGTGATGTGGCATATCAACAAGCAGGGAGGGACTCTCTCCTTTTCTCTATGCAAGCTGGCCATGACCCTTTGGCACACAGCCTCTGCCATGCAACTCCACCTGTTAGCACAATTCCTGCTAGGCTCTCTAAACTCTTTGGCAGACCACTTAAGCAGAAATCTTCTGGACCCACACGAGTGGTAGCTAGACCAAAGAACCTTCACCCTAATAACTCAGAAATGGGGCACCCCGAAGGTCGACCTCTTTGTCTCCCACACCAACCATCAGCTCAACATGTTCTGCATCAGGGAGCATCACTACATGGCTTGGAAAGTGGATGCCCTATCCTTCCCCTGGGTCAATCACTCGGTCTGTGCATTTTCCCCACTACCTCTCATCACCAGGGTACTGTTCAAAATAAGGGAGGAAAAAACAAGGACAATTCTGATTGCTCCAGACTGGCCTTGGCAGCACTGTTACCCACTGCTGTGCAGCCTGTCCCCACTGCCACCATGGCATCTCCCTCAGACCCCAACCCTCCTGGCCCAGAGGGAAGGAGAATTCATGCATCCCCAATTGCAGACCCTCAATTTGGCAGCCTGGCTTATTCCCTGACCACTGATCAATCTGCCAGTCTCAGTAAACAGGTTCTAGATGTAATACATGAGGCTAGACGCCCTAGCACTAGAATGTCTTATGCTGACAAATGGAAAAGGTTCTGCACTGGATTCAGGGTAAGGGAGCTGATACGGCACAGCATTCCCTACCTCTCATCCTGGGTTACCTAGCTGACCTGCTACACAGTGGTCTCGCCTTTTCCTCAACTAAAATTCATGCCTCTGCTGTCTCTGCTCATTTCCACACTGAGCACCCCCTTTTTCTCACACCCTCTGATCAAACCGTTCCCAAGAGGGGCTAGCAACTTGAGGACACCCAAAAGAGCACCTACCCCAACTTAGGGCCTAAATGTTGTGTTGGAAAAGCTCACCCTGCCCCCCATTGAACCAGCGTCTTCAGCAGAATTAAAGTTTCTGTCCTGGAAGACAGCTTTTCTTGTGGCCATCACTTCAGCCAGAAGAGTCTCCGAGCTACAAGCACTCATGGCCGTGGAGCCCTTCATCATTTTCCATGGAGACAGGGAGTCCCTCAGGACTAACCCATCCTTCATGCCCAAAGTGGTGTCCAGTGTGGCTCTCAACCAATCCATTCATTTGTCCACCTTTTTCCCTAACTCACAAAAGAAGGGAAAAGGATCCTGCACTCTCTAGATGTGAACAGACAGCTCAGATTCTATCTAAACAGGACTAAATCATTCAGAAAGACAGATTAGTTACTGGTCAGCTTTGCTCCAAGGGCAGAGGGCAACGTCATCTCCAAACAAACCATTTCCAAATGGATAGCGCACTGCATCCATTTCAGTTAGAAGCAACACGGAAAACCTCCCCCTAAGGGGGTCAGGACTCACTCTACCAGAGTAGCCTCCACTTCTGCAGCTTTCCTCAGAGGAGTACCCACCAGGGGCATCCTGGAGGCTGCCACCTGGACATCTGTTCACACTTTCACCAAGCATTACCACCTGCCTATCTTCTCCAAATCCAGGGCAGGCTTTGCCACTGCAGTCTTGCAGGGCATCCTAGCCAGCCCCTAGTCTTATTGACTGCCTCCACCCTTTTCCTCAGCTTTGGGAATTAATCCAAATGTGAAGACTGCGACAGTGAAACACGAAGAACATAGTACAGTTGTGTACACTTACCATCAATGTAGATGTTAGGGTGTATTCACTGTTGCAGTCCTGATTTCCCTTCTTCCTTCCCCCTTGTCTTTCTCCTTACAAGGAATGTTTTGGTATTTACTTTCTACTTTTGGGGTTCTTCCAACATCTCCTGGCTCCCACTTGAGGGCTCCTGACAGGGCAAGGAACACTGATGTAATTACCTTATACTACTGACGACTTGACGTCAGTCCTGAAGCGACAGCAACTGACACAGAAATACTAAGCCTCTCGTATTCGGGTCGGCCGAGGGCTACCCTGGCAGAGATAACCCAAATGTGATTACTACAGCAGTGAATACACTCTAACATCTACATTTATGTTAAGTGCACACAACCATACTTTCCCGTTCATGGTATTAGTTCATCTCAAACTAATATTTCTTACTAGGGGTTGAAGAAGGTGTATAGTTTTGCAAAACATTTATGTCATGTTAGTGAAGCACTCTGGTATGTGCATGGTGCCCTGCATTCTGATCTTTCATACACCACTGGCCATTTCACCATTACCAACACACCTGACTTACAGATATCTGCCCCAGCTCTCACATATTTTGATTACAAAAAAAAAAATGCAAAGGAATATGTGCAAACCTTGTGAATTATCCTCTCCCTCCCAGACATCTTAAGCCTTCCACATGTGGTGTGGTTCACCTTTGCAAAATGAATGGAGACATTTCCCATTCACATACTGAGATCAAATACACTTTCCATTAGGTTATGATATGGACAGTGGGAACAGTACTGCCCAGGGTCCTGCATCAGAAAATATCACTTCAGCTGAGAGACTGAGTCTTATGTGAGAAAATTAAGTCAGGGGAGGGTGAAGGGTCAGTGAACCATCTGATTCTGGGGAAAAAGGTACCTTGAACCTTTAGATATGGAGGAACTCCAGCTCACTGAGATCTTGTCATTCAGACTTCTGATACCTTTGAAAGTGCTTCATTAAATTTAAGTTCCAGCTGCTCGCCCCAAGAAGTCTGACCATTATTCTGACTCCAAGAAAAGAAACATGCATTCTAAGGGATCAGAATTGCACCAAGGGTCAACACCCCCTCTCCCTCATGCGACATTAAAATGAGATGGTTGATCATTTTAGGTGAAAAAGTATGTGTACCATTTTTCTGTTTTGTAATTGGAGCCATTACTTGTCAGACCTATGTGGTCCAATTTCATCTTTATTTATTTCTCTCTCTCTCTTTACTGGGAAATTCCAATTGGGGTTTCTCCCATTTTCAGTTGAGGCCTGGGAAGAAAAGCTCTAGAGATAAGAATAAATACATTACATAACAGAAGAAATGTAATTGAAACCGTGCAGTGAGTTATGTAATGCCACATTCCATGGGATAATAGAGTACGTCCCCTACACATTTCAGTTATTGAAACATGAGATAGTTGATTACAGAGAAATTTGACATTTAAGTAGCTAATTTATTTAGAGAAATTTTCAGTTTGAATATGTAAAGGTGGATAACGCAGGAAGGGAAAGGATGATATTGGATGTATTTAAAGAGAGAATTCTAGTAGGATACTATACATGTAGGTAGTGGAATAGTGTATGAAAGAAATATATGTATCAGTGGTTACGTGGAAGAAAATTCTTTTAGGGGAGATGGCTGTAGGGTGGAGTGGAAAGCATGTAGTAGAGGCCTGTTTTGGGTGTTAGTGTTTTGTAATTGTGTATAATTTAGAGTAAAAGAGTTAACAGAGTGCAATTAGGAGGAGTGTGGCTGACTAGGGGGTCCAGCCTGGAGTAGTGCAAGAGTGTTGTTTAGTTTAAACTAGTTGTTTAGTGGGTGTTTCTTTAATGACATTTGAAAGCTGTTTATCATGTCTGTCTTATTTCAGGGTAGTCTTCGTTCCAGGTTTTTGCAACCTGGTTAGAGTCTAATGAATCACCTGCACTGCTATTGGATTGTACGATGGATAGTAGAGCTTTCTTGTTTGACTGTAGGACTTGATTTGTATTGTAGAGCTGTTGTATTCTATTAGAGCTGGTCACTTTTGTAGTGTATTAGTTTATGGGTTATGGTAAGTTGAGAGTAGTAGAGGTAGTTTGTAAGGTCTAGTCAGTTAAGGCTTTTTATAGCTGCACAGTAGTGGGTTTTGTGGGGGTTATTAGTTGCAAGTTTTGAAGTTCTGTTATAGACCATCTCTAGCTTCTTTCTGGTGGTTTTGTTAAGGTTTGTAAAGGTGGGAAAGGCAAGGAGTAGAGAAGGAAGTAGAATTTCTTGTGGTATGGTTTTCCTGCGGTGATCAGTAAGGACTTTTGGCTGTGTAGAAGGATCCTCGTTTCCAGCTTGTCTTTTTAACTCTACTGTCATTGAATAATAATCCAAGAAGCTTGGTTTGTTTTGCACATTCCATTTTTAGTTTTTTCGACATATAGGATATGGAATGATTTTTCTTGATCAGAGTAGTTTTTAGAGGTGACGCTTCAGCTATTTATTTTTTTAGAGTTTAGGTGTAAGTATGTTGTATCTAGCTAGGATTCAATGTTTAGAAAGGCCTGTTAGGCATTGCCCCACAGGAAGGTTAGTGTTTGGGCTGAGCAAATGAGCATGGCATCATCTGCGTATTGTACTAAGGTAGCTTGTTTGGTGGTGGAGTGTAGGTTATTGATAAAGATATTGAAGAATAGCAGACCTAGAATTGATCCCTGAAGGAAGCTACCTGTTATTGGAGGAAATTAGGGTAGTCGATGCCACTTCATGACTTGTTTTCCTATTAGATAGCAGCTGTAGAACCAGGTTAATGATGGGGTATTGAGGCCTAGAGAGGCTAGTTTCTGGAAGAGTTTTTGGTGTGCTGCCATATCACATACTTTGACCGGTCCAGAAAGACTGTTGAGACTAACTTTCCATTTTTGAGTTGATTATCTGTATTTGTGAAGTTTAGAAGGGGCAGTGGTAGAGATATGGTTAGGTCGAAAGTCACGATGAGTGTTTGAATAGCAGGGTGTTGGTACTGGTTTATAATATCTCAGATAGGGGTGGCAGAGTAACATTTGGGCGGTAGTTGGTATGGTCCTTAGAATTTCCACCTTTATGGTAGGGTATAATGTATGATAATTTCCCGATGTTAGGGACATGGTTCTCTTCTATGGATCTAATTAGTATGGAGATGACGTGCCATACCCTCTGCTGCTATTTTTAGGAAATTAGATAAGTTAGCAGCAGCCAAAATATTTGGTTTCAGTTTTTATAAGTATTTTTTTGTTGATGAGGTGGGTACACTGTCAAGTTTAAAGAGTATCTTGTAAGTGGTATGGGGTTGTGGAATAGAGAGGGGTAATGAGTTTTGCTTGGTTAGTGCCAAGATAGCTAACAAAGCGGGAGTTGAATTGAAATGCTGTGTTACCTGGGTGACTAGCTGTGTGTGTGTATGTGTGTGTGTGGGGCACAGAGGTTTGACCGGAGCTGAGCAGTGATTTTAAGGACTGCCAAAACGTTTGGGGTTATTTTGTTGGGAATTTTGGAAAGTCAGTGAAATATGCTTTCTTGTCAGTGAGTATCTCTCTTGTGAAATTCCTGAGATGCCTATAAGTTTGTAGGGTTGTTCAGGTTTTATTTTTTGTATTTGTTTTCTGGGCACAGCCTCTTTTGTCAATAGCTGCTTAGTAGTACTCTGTTAACAAGTGTGCTGGGATAGATTTAACTCTCATTTCTGAGTGGAGCTTTTTGTTCAGTATGCTAAGGAAGATATTGTTAGTGATTAACCGCTTCATCTAGTGGTTAAGGTTTTTAGGCAGTTCAAATATATTGTTCTAAGATAGTTGTAGAGAGTTTGGGGTTGAAATTATGCATGTTCCGGACTTGTTTGTGTTACATTTCTCTTAATGCTCAGTTGTTATCTAATAGCCTAGGTGGGTAGATGTTTGCTAGTAATGTCTGGCAAAGTTCAACTGTCACTGATGTTGAGGCTTGTTTGTAAGAATCCAATCCCGTGTGGTTTCTTTACTTTTTTGTGTGCCCTGGTAGTAACGTTTATTAGTTGAGAACACACAAAAATTTAGGACGGGTGCAGTATTGGTTATTTGTTTCCATTCACTGTTTGTCTCCTAATGTTATAGTGACTTTATTTATATTGTTATGTATCCACTGTAGGAATTCTTCAATTGTACCTAGATTATTTCCTGGAGGGATGTAAAGTCCTACTGGACAGATGGATTTGCTGTTATTGAGTTTGAGGTGAGTAAGAAGAATTTTGGCATTTTGAAATGTAGTATTTTGAGTGTGTTGGGTTATAGTTCTAGGGTGTTCTTAAAGTTTATTGCTACTCTACCTCCGGTTTTTGCTGGCCTGTTCAGATTATGTTGCATACTGGAATTATTTTGTTAATTATATCTGACCTGAGACAGGTTTTGGTTGAAATAACTGCATCAGGGTTATAATGGGAGAGTGATGTATTGAGGTATTGCATTCTATTGCATATGCTTTGAAAGTTTATGTTTAGAAGAAATAGGTTTTGGTCTGATTTATAGTTTGGGAAAGGGGTTCTGTTGTGAGATGGAGGGGTTGGTTTGATCGAGTATTACTGTCTAGGCCAGGCTGGGGTAGATGTAACCACTTTGGAATAGTTTATCTGTAATGTGCAGATACGAGTAGAAATATTTAGGCCTCTGCATTTTACGTAGTTAGCTTGATTGTGATGCCTTACTGGATTTTGTGCATTTAAAGGTTTGTTTTTGTATTTGTGTGTGTGTGTTAGGTAGTGAATGTGGAAACAGTTTGAGAGATGTATTTGAAAAATGTGATGTTGTAAAGGATGGTTGTTTTTGAGAGTTTCTGGGAGGGAAATTAAGAGGTTGTTTATGGGATTCTGAGGTTGAGATGTACATGAATTGGGTAAGCATAGTTATGGTGGTTACATAAGAACATTGTGTTCTGCAATGGAGTATTGAGATGTTGTAGATACTCCACAGTAGTGGAAATAATTGGTGTGGAGTAGGATTTGGGAACATGTGAATAAGGTATTTTTTTAATTTCGTGTTTTTTTTTTAAAGAACAGCAAGAATTAACAATTAATTTCAACTTATTTATGAAGTCCACAATGAGTTCTACAAGTTCCAATAAGACATATAATGATATGTTAATATTTATCCAATAAGTTCCTTAATTTTATCTAAGGCTTATAAGAAGAAGTAATATTGGTGGTTTTCATCTTAAATTGTAGAAACTTTTCTTTTTGAAACCATATTTGCTACATTGGGAAATTCAGAAAACAAAGCTAAGGACTTTTTCTTCCAATTTTACTTTACAACTTTCCTAGGCATAGCTAGAACAGACCACATAAAAGGAAACTGTGACTTTGGTACAGATTTAAAAACTGGAGCATTGAATAAAATTAATGAATTTGACAAAGAAACGCTGTCTGACAATAATGCTTTCCTAAAGTCATTGATTTCCTTCCAGAAAGAAACAAATTGTAGGACAATTTAAAGCTCATGAAACCAAGTCTGTCTTGGGTATATTATATTTTCAGCTTCTAATATCGGATATATTATGCATGAAACTGATATTTATGCGGCATAATAATCTCTGTGTAAAATTTTCCAAGTAAAAATTTTCCAATATAATGAAGTTGATTTTTACAGCTGACATCAAACCTAGTCTTTGGCTGTCCTCAGAAAATAACATATTTATTTGCATTGAATAATCCCAGTAATGTAGGTTAATAATAATATTCAGACATCTAATATTTTATATACTTTAAATAAAAGTGTTCTGATAATATTGATATTAGAGTTAATACTAATGAAAAGTTTAATAAAATTAGGTAATTTACTGCCATGAAGATCTTTATAAGTCCCAGTTTTATAGATAATGGATTGTCTAAATATTTATGTAAAAAGCCATTTTTATAGATCAGTGTTATTTTTTTACCATTAAGAATTCAGTAGAGTGTATTCTAGTTCCTTTGAGAAATTGATTTCCAGTAAATTAAATTTATTTTAAAAGTCAAATATTACCAACATTATACATTTCGGTACATTTATTAGTAAAAGCTATTGGAAAATAACCAGTATTTAATAGGATTAGTGTAGATATTTTTTAAATTTACCCATTATTAATAAAATCAGAGTGTATAATTTTATCTGAAAAAATACTTTCAAAACATTTTTTTAAAACTAAATAAATGTATTGTTTAAATATATTTGCTCAGAGGGAATATGTTTATAATGGGACAAAATAATATTTTGAGGCAACTTCCATCTAGCTTAATAAGTTGAATTTAACCATAATAATTTTAACGACTGTTGATATTGAATATGATTCATTGTCAGGAAACCAGTATCTCTTTCATCCCAACTTTTATAATGATTATCTAGAGAAATTCTCAGTTTGTTAAGATGCCAGAAGAAACCTTGAAGTAAGGAGTTCATTTTTTAATTATTTTTCTAGAAGGCATTGTAGCAAGAGATTGATTTTTGGGGGAACTGTCATCTTAATTAACATAAATTTCTTTTCCATTGTGAAAAACTATCTTTTCTGTTTATTTATTAAATTAGTAATATTTTTCAACATTAAATCATAGTTAGTCTGAACTGTTTTGAAGTCTGATGCAACAAGGATAATTAATTATTTAGTGTATCATTCCAACTGAATTCGTTATTATATATTTTTTTTATTTTTATTCAGTAAAAGTACATTAGATTTGCTTTGATTAATGCTCAATCCAGATATTTTTTTTTCAAATGATTTTAAAGATTCAATTCTAAAAGGTAATGATGTATCAGTATCCCCTGTAGTCAATAAAATATTATCAGCAAATATTTGAAGTCTGAAGTTAAGGTTATATGAAATGTCAAAGCCATTTTTTAATTTCATTTAATCTAATGTAACTTATGAAAGGTTCCATAACAAGGCCAAATAAGGGTGTTAAGGGCATCCTTGCTTAGTTCCCTTATAGAGTTTAAATGAATTAGACAAAAATGAGCCCATTGTAACAAAAACCTAAGAGTTTTAATAAAAACTCATAATCAGTTCAATAAAGTTACTAGAAAAATTGCATTGTTTGAGTTTGGTCATATATATCAACCAATCTGCCATATCAAAAGCTTTGCTTATATTCAGACTAATAATTGATGATTCTTTCTTAGTTTTATTTGCACGGTCAGATAATGAGATGATTGTAATGGCTCTGTTTATTACTTGTCTGTTCATAATAAAACTAGTTTGGTCTTTATTAATGACAGTCACTAGAACTGATTTTAGTTGATTTGCAGTAATTGACATAAACATTTTATAGTCAACATTTAAAAGGGATATTGGACGGTAAGGAACATGTTGAGTTGGATTTTTGTCACTTTTTAATATGGGAGTCCTTATTTTCATGATGAAGCATGAAGTTATATTTAACTTCTGTAAATACTTGTAATACATTAACAGTATAATCGGGCATTCATTTATAACATTCAGGAATAATACCATCATTGCCTGGAATTTTATTGGATTGTAATTTTTTTTAATTTATACTTTTATTTCAGTAATAGATATTGGTTTACCAAGTCTATTAATTTGATCTTTAGACACTTTGTTGGCTATGTTCACTTTTAAGAACTTAGATAAAATAGTGATGTTTATATTATCATTAGCTATAGAATTAATATTCTTATAATAATTTTTGAAGCTATGAAGTACATCATATATATCAGTGACTTTCCTATGGCTGTTACCTTCTTGTATGATCATTTCTTGTATATGATTCTGTTTACTCATTCTCTTTGCTATGTTTGCTATTTTATGTAAATTTGTAGGATTTAGAGAAGATGATTGAAGTTAGGATTTCTCCAAACTTGTAGCTAATTTATGATTTAGCATTTTAATATATTTGAATTAAGCAATTTTATTTCCTCTTTCACAATCTTTATCATCAGTTTTGGTTTGTAAAGATAATAGGTCTCTATCCCATTCTTTCTTTTTGTTAATATATACCCACTTTTAATTTTGCCATTTAAATAAGACTTTAGAGAGTCCCATAATATAGAGTTGGTAACTTCTCCATTATTATTTATAACTTCCTTTGAGGCATCTTTTTTGATGAGGCCTCCTTTGTGAAATTCAGAATCTTCTTCGTACTTGTACTTTTTTGTGGATACATTTACTCTGATTTCTGTTAAACCTGCAAGTACAGCATACTTAGTATTAGACTATTTTGTGTAATATTAACCAGAAGACGTCCTCTCTTGGGTAAAACCACTTTTCTTCGCTCCATAAGTAGGACCTTTCCTGTGTTCATTTATGAAGTTAAAGGTGAGTTCAGTTTAAACCAGTACGTATATTTGCTTGTGTTCTATACATTTTATTATAATTTTGGGCAGTGCTTTGAGCACTGTTTGTCATCTGAAATCTAGGTCCAAAAGTAGACACCCATTTTTTTGTTTCATATTCTTCCAAAGCTGTACTCTGTAAAATTTTTGAATTTGTCCTTACTGGATGGCTGTGTGATACTGTTAGATTGTATTCAAATTGACCAAGTCAGAATAGCCTGTTTTCAAAATGCACTTCCTTTGTAGTTGCTTGCCTTGGCTGTCTTTCATTTATGGCTGTACTCGTGCTTTTCTTTTTGAGAGAGATCTCTATTGAAGACTTAGTGTCTGTTATTCTAAAAGTGTATTAATTTAGGTTTAAGCACTTGGGATTTGGGCCAGTTATTTTACATTAAGAAGGTGTGGTCTGCACTCATGGGAGGAGAGGGTATATTCTGCCCTTCTGATCTGGGAGTTTCTGGTTAAAGGCTTATGCCTGCTTATTTGAATTGTTTCTTTCTGAAGTTGGTAAGCCTTGTTTGCTGTAGCATAGACTAAATTCAGACCTGCTGAATCTAGTTTTGGTTGTATAACTTAAGCACTAATCCAGACCATCTTTTTTTGGAGAAGGTTCCCCTGCACCATAGTGGCAGGAGTGTGCAGTTAGAACTTGTCTGATTGAAGACTGATGGAATGGGGCTCAGTTTTTAGCTTTTTATTGGTTAATTTGTTTAAATCAGTTTGCTCATTTGCTACTGTTGTATTAAAAAAAATACACTTTATGCATCGCTGCTTAGCTAGGGTTAAACTATTCCCACCGCCATAAAGTCTGCTCTTTAAAATTTCCTTTAAAACTAGCTAGTTTTTTTGTTTTAGCATTCAAATCTGTTTCTTTGAGCTGAGCACTTGTTCAGAACTCGTTGTAAGCACTAAATTAGCTACAAATTGCTACAGCATTCAACTTTCCTCACTTGTCTAGAGGAAAACCGCTTTTAGTACTTAATAAATAAGCAGCTATCCAGGCATGTCTAAGAGTCAGCTAATGGTGTTTTCTCCTGTCTACCTGATTAGTCTGGGCATCTTGGGGCAATGCAGCAATTGCCTCATGTACACAGATAACCGTCTCCTCTTACCACCCAACACTACAACCTGTGAGAGACGCACTTATATAGCCAAACTGGAAGCAAAGCTCTCTTCACCCAAGACTGGACTAGACACTCAAGAGGAGAAGGTAAACACTTGCACCACACCACACTCAGCACACAGTCCTTCAAACCGACATCACATAAGGCATAACAACGTAACCAGCAGTCTAGTCATAGGTGACTCTATAGTCAGACACACTGATGTTCCTCTCACCAGGCTAAACAAGGAGAAAGTTACTGTCAGCTGCTTGTCAGGTGCCAGGATACGCCACATAACGCACGCACTCAGGTAACTCAACAAGTACAAATAAGTCTCTGCCATTGTCTATGTTTGCATGAATGACCTGAGATGTACCTCCTTGGACAACATGAAAAGAGACATGGAGGAGCTCTCCGATCTTGTAGCCCAGGCAGTTATGACCCTAGCCCTGAGTACCATCCTGCCATCACCCAGAATGATACTACAGTACAAGGGCAAAATGATTGACTTAAACAATTGGATAAGCTTCTGGTGTCATTCTAAGGGGATCCAGTATCTGTCTGCCTCGGATGACATGATCAACAGACCATGATGCTTTGCCATAGATGGCCTGCACCTGTTGCCCTTGGGATTCCGGATACTGGATAAGGCTCTTGCCACCCCTATAGTGCTTTTTTAGGCAAGGTTCAAATGACAAATTCACCACCATAACAGGCACAAGCAAGCAAAATCTGAGGGTAATGCTACTCAGTGCTAGAAGTCTAAACCTCAAAATGCATTCACTCGAAGCACTCCTTAAAATGGAGAACATTGACTTCTGTGCAGTGACTGAGACCTGATTCAAGGCTCCAGAGAGCACCCCTGCATTACCAGCTATAATTCATACCACACCTTTCAGCCACATAACCTAGACTGAAACACTAAAGGTGGAGGCATGTCCATATTCATTAAGGATATCCAAACCTCCAGGCTAGTTACTCAGCATAATGCATCTGAGATTATCCAAGTGCAACTAACTCTGGGCAAGACCGCAATCCAAATTGTAACTTGCTACAGATCCCCCATCATGCCCCAGGATTCCCACTCCTCATTTCTTGATACACTGGAAAATATTAGGGTACAACCCAACACCCTCATAATGGGCGATTTCAACTCCCCCACCATTAACTGGGAAAACTACTCATGTACCAACTCTTGCTCAACGTTTTCTGGAATTCATAAATTCCAACGCCTTGGATCAACTTATCCACACCCCCACCAGGGGCAGCAGTATCCTAGACCTGGTCATTACCAACATGGGCGACCTGGTGTTCCACACCAGAGGTCAATTCCTTGTTGGTCAGATCCGACTATAAGCTAATCACCCTAGACATCCACATCCCACCCCCACCCCCCATTAGGGAAACCACCGTAAATTATTTTTTCAAAGCCAACTTCACACTTCTTAAGACAGAAGTGGCAAACTTCACGACACCCATTCAGACAGACAATAGAGGTACGACTGCTGAATCCTGCACATATGCACTTTATAAGCACTTAAAAGAGTTCATGGATCGTGCTATCCCTAACAGAACCAAGATGCTATCCTCAAAAAAAAAAAAAAAAAAGGAAGCCAATCTGGTGGCCCCCTGCCATAAACAAACTCTACAACAGAAGAAAGAAACTGTTGCAAAAAAGAGTAAAATCCCATGATTGGAGGAACTCCGTGGTCAGCCTCCGTAAGAAGCTGAGATCCCTCATAAAATCCTCCAAAGCTAGTTATGAAAACAAAATCACCACTGATTCTAAAGACAACCACAAAGCATTCTATAGCTATGTCAAGAATCTCAATGGCAACACTCAGATCTGCTCAGATAGGTTCAGTGCTAACTTTACCCCTTTCTCACCCCTTAAAGGGCCCATCTCTATACCGGAAGAATGCAAAGTTCCTGTAATCATGGCTGCACAGGTAAAAATTACATTCTCCAAAGCCATGCACACAGCATCCATGGGACATGACAACATCCCAGGCTGTGTTCTGCACGAACTACAGAAGGAACTGGCACCTCACCTAAGTACCATGTTCAATCATAGCCTCACCTCAGGCTTTGTGCCCACTGAATGGCGCACAGCGACGGTTATCCCACTCCACAAAGGGGGAGCCACCACAGATACCAGGAATTACCGCCCCATTAGCCTAACAAGCCTGGTCTGCAACGCCATGGAACATATCATTATGGAACTTAAAAACAAAGACATTGGTAATCTGCAAACTCTGGACCCCACCCAGTTCGGATTTGTAAAAGGCAGATCATGTCTCCTAAACCTGATAGACTTTTTTGAAGCAGTCACCAAAGCCGTAGACGAGGGTAAGGTGGTTCACACAGCCTATCTAGATCTCACCAAGAATTTTTGACACCATCCCCCACTCTGGAATTATAGATAAACTCACTGAACTAGGTATAAATCCCTATGTCACAAGATGGGTTGCTAGTTGGTTCCCTGAGAGAACCCACACTGTGAAAGTAGCAGACTCCAAATCCGACTTCAGGCCAGTGACAAGTGGAGTACCACAGGGTTCAGTCCTGGGTCCTCTCCTGTTTGGTATTTACTTTTCTGAGAAGTACAGGCTTACACAAAAGGTCTTTGGCTAATGAAGTTCGCAGATGACTGCAAACTAGGAGCCAAAATCGAAACTCCTAATGATGTGGACATCCTACAAAAGGGCCTCACTGAGACAGATGCCTGGTGTCAAAGCCATGGTCTCAAGCTCAATGCCAAAAAGTGCATCGTTATCCCCTTTGGTAAAAACTCTGTACCTATGAGCTACCACATAGGTGGTAGTCTACTGAACACCGAAAGTGTGATAAGAGACCTTGGGACACAGGTGGACAGTAGTCTCTTCTTTGATTATCACATCGTCACAGTAGTCAGGAAATCCTTCTACATGGCACACCTCATCACAAAAGGTTTCTCATCCAGGAAAAAAAGAGGTCATTGTTCCCCTCTACTCGTCACTCATTAGACCCATTATAGAGTACAATGCCCTTTTTGGTATGTACCTCACAAGACATCTACAACAACTGGAAAGAGGATTACTGGCCTCAAACAGATGTCCTATGCAGACCATCTCAAAAAACTCAAGCTTTACTCCGTCACATATTGCCTACTCAGAGGCGATCTCTGCATAACATACAAAGCTATGTCACATCCAGAGCTGTTGGACATGCTCCACTTAAAGAAATCCCAATCCTTCCGAGCTACATGCTGTAGGGACCTAAACCTTGTCACCACAATAAAGAGAACATGCTGGAGGGATAGATTCCTGTCCCAGGGACTTCCCATACTCTAGAACAAACTACCAGTCTATATCAAACAAAGCTCCTCATTAGCACTCTTCAAGAAAAATCTTGATGATTGGATGGGAAATAGGAAATTCACCCCAGGGATCACCTCTGGGTCTCTGCTCGACAGGGGCACAGAAAAATAATTTTCTTGAGTGGCGAAAGCCAGGCTACCTTTTTGGCTAGGCTTATATAGACCCTAGGGCCAATAACCTAGTGCCTACCTATGAACCTATATCAGTAAAGTGTTTTATCTCATTTAAAAAACATTCTTTAAATCCTTCAATTTTTATTAAATGTGCTGGATCTATTTTATTGAGCTGAGGTTTTAGGTCTAAACGGTAATGTAAAAGTACTTGCATTGTGAATTGATAAAGGGCAAGATGTGGTGATTTTATCAACACTAGATGGAAAACTATTTGAAATAAAGACTCTGTCTATACTAGATTATGTACCAAACCTGTAGAATAATGAATAAAGAGGTGATTTGTCTCAAACTATTCAATTCTTTAAGATGCATGAAGTTAACACATTTATTTAAAGCTTTAGCATAAAATGAATTTATTTTATTATTAGAAGTAGGATCTCTTTTGGACAGGATGCATTTATTCACCAGCTAGAATAAGGTCTCATTTCATGTATGAAGTTATAGTTTCTAAGTGTTTGCTCTTTTAGCTCCAATTCCTGAAATCCATTAAGAGTTCACTAAAGTAAGCAACTATAACAATGCACAGCATACCTTTAGATTGTGTGTAGGAGTTAATTATCATAGGTAGTCCAGTGGTATTTTTTGTCTTTAGTAATTTCATCTTTTAATGACTTGTGCAAGATGAGTTTCTTCTCACAAAACAAACTGAGCATTATGTAATTTTAGAAATTTAACAAAACCTCCAATTTTAGTGTTCTTTTTCAAACCATTTATATTAAGTGATAGATATTAAGATGATATCCGTATTTAAATTAGTGTCCATATATATCCATTGTGAGTTAAAACAGTGGATATGGACTTCCTTTATATGTACCCTACATTTAAAACTGGAAACTGTGTAACATATTCTACTCATAATGGGCACAATCAAACAATTAAAACCTAAACCTAGTCAGTGAAAAAAAAATTTAAACCTAACCCAGAATGTAATATTCCGAGCTTGATAGAAAAAACATCCAAACTATCCTCCCAAACCAGCTTAAAAATCTCTACAGACACATCTGCTATTGCTTATTAAAATGTGAAAACTTGTATATAAAATAATAATCTGAATGAGTTTTTTTTTATCATTTCACTATTAACTTTTATCATATCATGAGCTAAAGTTTCTTGTATGTGCTGTATTCATGATGTTCATCGTGTTTCACTGTTGCAGTCATTACACTTGGGTTATCCTGCTGGCAGGCTACCCGCATTCGGCCTGAATTCCAAAGTCCTGGTCCGGTGTCGGTTGCTGTCGCCTCTTCCTTGACGTCAGTGTGCCAGGGGTATAAAAGAGGCAGCCAACGCCATTTTCTTCAGTCTTTCTTGCCGCGCGGTGCCCAAAGCAAAAGCAGTTCGCAAGTGCCAGTCGGCCGACTCCTGAGATTTTCGAAATCGAATTTCAGATCCGAAGTCTTAAATAAAGCTAAGTACCCCATTGGGGAAACTTTTTTCTTGCTCCAGACCGATGTCAGAAAAAGTTAACAATTGTATTTCTTGTGGGAAGCAAATACCTCATAAGGATTTCCACTCTTACTGTATTCCTTGCCTAGGCCCTGACCACGACGTTGCTAGTTGTCGGTTTTGTGCTAGATTTAACCAACGCACTATTAAGCATCGGTATGATTTTGCTTTTCATTATTTTGGCAGAAGGTTTAATTACATAATGCCGTCGAAACAACCGTCAACCGGAATTCATAAAAAACGCAAGGATAAAGACAAGGACAAGCATCTGAGGTCCAAAACCGAAGACGAAGCCTCTTCTAGGCCAGTCGCCGGTACGCCGGTGCTCAGTGAGGAGCTTTCCCAGCCCCTGACTCCCGCTACCTCAGAGCCACAGGCCACCTCCGACTCCCACGTGGAGACAGCTAGGTCTCTGGATACTCAAGGTATTAGCCTTTCAGAAATTAATCCCTCAGATGGGTCTGGAGCCACTGAGCAGGCATCGGCTTCTGAGGGTGTCTTCAGACCTACACAACTTTATATAAAGCCTACTTCAGCATCCAAGACAAAGTCTAAAACAGTTTTAAAGACAAGGAAAACAGTACAGCATTCTCCAGGACAGACTTCTATGCCTAAAAAACAGGTGCTGAAAATGGCCGACGACCTAATTACTTTGATCAGGGGTTCCCCATCCCCCTCCTGATAAGAGGCCTAGGCAAGACACTGAATATGATTCCTCTGATCAGGTTTCCATTTTCTCTGATTCCTCTTCTGATCAGGGATATTCTCTTCCTCCCTATGAGGATTCTGATGCTGAAGATTCTATTCCTTCAGCTTCTCCTCCTGAGGACTATTCATTTGGGGAAACCCTGCATACCATGAGGGAGCATTTCCATTGGGAGAGCCAGGATTATTCCAGTTCTAAGAAAAGACTTAGAGACTTTCTTTTACTTCCTCAGCACAGACCTCTTGCAATTCCCCCTGTTCTAGACATAGTAGATGATGTTTTTTCAGAGTCCAGCCTGTCTCCAGACTCTCTACCTCCTGCCCCTGTTAAGCCGGACAGATACTACAGGGTCCCAGACTCCCATAAATTTCTTTACAAGAACCCTGCTGCTGACCCAGAAACTATCTCACAGGGTCCCAAAGGGGTCAAGGCTGCTTCTGCCAAAAAGCCTGTCCCCTCAGATAGAGATTCTAGGGCTTTGGACAGATGGGAGAAAAAAGTTTACACTTCTGCTATCTTGGCTGTAAGGGCTTTAAATTGTCAATTTCATATGTTCAAATATCAGCAATACTTAATGTCTTTGTTAAAAC
Organism: Protopterus annectens; assembly: GCF_019279795.1. NCBI lineage: Eukaryota > Metazoa > Chordata > Ceratodontiformes > Protopteridae > Protopterus > Protopterus annectens. Next base: position 800,482,792 of record NC_056748.1, read on the forward strand.
AAAAAATGATGTCAAATTCTGAATGTTCTGAGAACAAAGATTTGCAGGATTTATTGCATGCAGCTGAACAAGTGGGAAAACATACTTTGCAATGTGGCTATGATTCACTGGAGGCCTCGTGCCAGGGCCGCTGTTACAGGTTCTGTTATTAGAAGGCATGCTTGGTTAAAGGAACAGAATCTGCCTGATCATGTTAAAGCAAAATTATTGGATGCTCCATTACAGCATGATACTTTGTTTGGTGTTAACACAGAAGAGGTGTTGAAGAAAATGGAGGATAAGGCAAAATCTATGCAGACAGTAAAGGATTTCTTACAGGTACAGCCATCCAGATTTAGCAGGAACTGGCCCTCTAAGAATTGGTCCTTTCCAGTGTCAGACAGATCACAGAGGCAGATTCAGACGCCCTAGAGGCAGGCAACAGCCCCAGGGCTCATACAGGCCCAAACAATGGGGTGCTTCTACGTACCTCCAAAAGCGGAGAACACAAATCACAGTCTTATAGAAAACAGTCCCAATGACTTCCCTCTGCCAATGCCAAGCACTTATTTTTTGGCAGCATCCTTAGGGGGAAAGCTAGCACTTTTTTCACAAAACTGGCACAAGATAACCCAGGACAAATGGGTCTTAAATATAGTCTCTCAGGGCTACAGGTTCCACTTTCACACCCTTCCAAAGGCAAAAGGTATGCCAGACCTGCCACGCAATCAATGGCAAGAGGCACAAAAACAAGTTTCATCTCTCATGGACATGGGGGCTATTCAGCCAGTCCACAACAAGAGCAGGGTCAAGGATTTTACTCAAGACTTTTCTTAGTACCAAGAAAGGACAAAGCCTGGAGACCGATTCTGGACGTGTCTATACTAAATACTTTTATGGATGTTATTTTGGAGGCCAGGAGGCCCAGCACCAGAAAATCTTATGCAGAAAAATGGAAGAGATTCTGTGCTTGGAACCAAACACAAGGAATTGACACGCTTTTACCAAATATTCCTCAGATTTTGCCATACCTAACTGAGATGCTGGACAAAGGCCTATCCTTCTCATCAGTTAAGATCCATGCCTCTGCTATTTCAGCTCATTGCAATACGGACCCACCTATTTTTTCTCATCCACTGCTAAGACAATTTCTCAGAGGGGCCAAAAACATAATACCTCCAAGGAGAGCTCCAATACCTGCATGGGACCTCAATTTTGTCTTGGAAAAACTCACACTGCCTCCTTTTGAGCCAGCCAATACAGCAGAGATAAAATACTTATGGAAAACCACTCTTCTCCTAGCAAAAACTTCAGCAAGAAGAGTCTGAGTTATAGGCACTAATGGCTGTGGAACATTTTATTATTTTCCATCAGGACAGGGTTTCTCTAAGGACAAACCCGACATTTATGCTTAAGGTAGTGTCCAGCATGGCTCTTAACCAAACCAGACATTTGCCTACCTTTTATCCAAACCCACAGAATAAGGGGGAGAAACGTCTGCATACTTTGGACATACACAAACAGCTAAGCTTTTACTTGGACAAGACTAAAGCCTTTAGAAAGACTGAGCAACTCTTGATGGTATATGCTGCAGGTTCGCAAGGAAAAGCCATTTCAAAGCAGACTATTTCAAAATGTATAGGCCACTGCATTCATTTCTGCTATTCACAACATGGCAAATCAGTGCCCAAGGGCATTAGGCCACATTCTACCAGAGCAGCAGCCACTTCAGCAGCCTTCCTCAGAGGAGTACCAACCAAGGATATTTTGGAGGCTGCAACATGGTCTTCAGTGCACACTTTTACAAAGCACTACCATTTACCTCTCTACTCTAAATCCAGAGCAGGCTTTGCCACTGCAGTTCTTCAGGGCCTCATAGCCACTCCAAACTCTATTTAGGCCCAGCCACCCAACCTCAGCTTTGGGATTCAAACCAGGTGTAATGACTGCAACAATGAAACACGATTAACATAGTACAGTTGTGTACCTTCCATAAATGTAGATGTTCAAGTGTATTCAGTGTTGCAGTGTAGGTTACCCTCCCACCATCCCCCTTTTTCTTTGCTGGGACTTATCTGTACCTCTCTATTCTATACAACGTATGTGGTGTATTTGCTTGTAGATGAAGGTTTTGTGCATACTTTTTTATGATCATAATTTTTACAGCCTACCCTTTTTGGGGACACCTGATATCTGGGGCAAGAAAAACTGAAGAAAATGGCGTCAGCTGCATCTTTTATACCCCTGGCGCACTGACGTCAACGAAGAGGTGACAGCAACCGACACCAGACCAGGACTTTGGAATTCAGGCTGACTGTGGGTAGCCTGCCAGCAGGATAACCCAAGTGTAATGACTGCAACAGTGAATACACTAGAACATCTACATTTATGGTAGGTACACAACTGTACTTTTTAATCCTTTCAGTGTTCCATCACAAAAGTTATTTTCTCACAATATCTCTGTCTTATTACCGTAACTGTTTCCTTATCTTTTCCATTTATATAGTTACATATTCTTATTAAACACTAATAGTAGTCTTGTATTATCCACTGTAACCACTATGTAATGTTTTCCGTAAAACAAACAGCAGCCACAATAGTCACCACGGCTCAGTAATCAAAAGAGCAATTTGCTATAAATCCAAGTAATAAATCCAAATGATATGCTCAACGGAGCACAAAAACCAAACTGATCAGAGGAATACAGCGTCAGAATTATGTACTTGCATTTAGCTGCTAAATAATTGTTTTTATTTATATATGTTTATATTGCAATTGTTTATGTTTTTAAAACAGCTGCTTTTTATAAATTGAGAATTATTATCATATATTGATAGGTTCATGCATTGACATTTAGCTGCTAAATAATTCATGTTTTTTTAGGAAATGATGTCACAATACTAACCTATCATTGATAGACATAGGGATATTTAAATGGTTGACTGTTTTGTGTAATTATACGTCTGATGAAGCCGATAGGTGAAAGCGCTTACTGTTGTTGTCGAAATAAAACGTTGTATAGTATTCCTCTGATCAGTTTGTTTTTTGTGCTCCGTTGAGCATATCATTTGGATTTATTACTTGGATTTATAGCAAATTGCTCTTTTGATTACTGAGCCGTGGTGACTATTGTGGCTGCTGTTTGTTTTACGGAAGACTGTGACCTATCCCTTGCCACAATTGCCTTTATTACCTGGTGGAGTGTTGTGCTGATTTTACTATGTAATGTTTATTTTATTTCCCTGCATTTAATTTATCTTTAATTTGTCTTCTGGGTAATTATTCTAAACTTACTGAAATAGTGTTAATATTTATATAAGAGCTATAATCAAATTGTATATGCAAATAGAGTAGTTCAGTATGTAGAATTAATTACAAATGTATATGATATATAATATACAACTTATTCAAATTGCTTTAATGATTTTATTAACAGGTGTAAATGTGAAACACTTGGTCTCAAATAATTAAAAAAAAAAATTGACTCATCGTAATTAGTATATTGTCCTCAATAAACATTTACATGAGAACCTGATCTTCCAGACTGCCATATTGCCATCTAAGAGGTTGAATATTATAAATAAACTTGTATGTTTATAATCGGATAACTTATCAGTTTCAGTTGTCAAATATACAGTACAAATATCCATGTTAACTTATCAGTTTCAGTTGTCAAATATACAGTACAAATATCCATGTTATAAATGTTATAAAACTATTCACTTATCACATTTTATAGAAAATGAGTCCGATATTAGTTGTATTTTCAAGACTAAAATTAAAAATATACTAGAATAGTATAAAACAAGCAAAGAAATATCAATCAAATATACTATCCAAGCATTAAAGCAACCTGAAGGTAAGGAATAAATCCAGTGTTAAGAACATGTTAACTACTATAGAAAACATTATTGTTAAGATTCATTTAATCAAACTATTATTTTTGTTATTTAATATAATGTAACTAACTGATATTAATCAACTTTTTGCTGACAGGCTCTTGTTTAATTAAACTGTTAGGTGAAATGAAGACAAATTCTGACTTTTGTCCACCATCATCTAGAGAAGTCACAGCAAGAAGAGTCCTTTAATATCATTTAAAATATGAATTATGTGTTAACATTGTATTTACCTCCTTTCCCAAATCTCTATAACCTGCTTTAAAGAAAATTTATTAATTTTATCACACTTTTTTTGCTTCAGAGAGCATCCCTACATAGTATTATATAAAATAAAATCACTTCTAATCAGCAGGTTCATTTCTGTTCTTTTCAAATAACCAAATCAAGATTCATTGACTTGAGTTTATGTAACATTATCAAGAAGAGAAACATCTGAAAAAAGAACTACAATCTCTGCACATATCTTAACAATATTTAGAGTTCAAATCACTTTTATAATTACATTGCCTGAATCGTAGCCAAGTTGAGCAACTTAGTGTCACCATTCTTTAAAAATCCAAATAACACCTTGAATTCCAGACAAAACTGTAATATACAGCAGCAGGATTTTCTAACAAATGTTTTTCCTTTTCTCTGTTGTGCTTATTCAACACCACTACATTTCAGTGTACTGAATGTATGGCCCAGCAAAGACTAGGGGACCACTTAGAAATCATTGATGGGATATCAGCACCCATCTAACAGTGATATGATGTAAAAATTATATGGCTAATAGTCACCCACTAATCTATAAATGTACAAGGAAAATGCAAAGATTTGCCTTGAAAACATTAAAGTTTTTGCTTGTGTTTAAGTAAATAAAATATATCAGAAAATGTATATTGAAAAATGATTTACATTACAAATGTTATGAGGCAGGGAAACCATTGAATAAGTTATCTTAGATGACGGTCGGTGAACTAATGAATTTCAGCAACTAATTTGTAATATATTGTTTGATTCATGGCTTACTAATCCAACACATCATATCTCCATCAAAATGACTACTGTGCTTTTATGCTCAAGTTACTTAAAAATGTAGCTATCCCAATGTTTTTTTACTTCATTTTTTCACATAACTTGTTACCGTCTCATTTTCACGCGTACCTTTCTTAATATTACTTAACTAACATCTCCAGAATTAATGGTGAAGTAGTTGGCAATAATTTGTTAAACAAAATATTATTTAATAAGAAAACATATTACCTTGCATAACTTAAATTAAATATTAAGTACTGCAATTTGCAGTTCTCACATTGGCAAAAATGTCATGTTAAGCATGTCAGTATACCTTTGTCAGTATTGTGCTTAACACCATTGCTTTTAAAAGGAAAATGCAACATGAATTTAGCATAATTTCCTGGACACTCCGGAACATCAACATACACATGAAATGTAAAGTGAATTGTGTGTAATTACTGCAATTTATATTTAACTTGAAGCACTAATTATTTTGAGGTGTTTAGTCTTCATCACTTAACAGGCACACAACCCTGAAAGTGTATCTCATGCTGCTGATGATTTTGACAACCTGTGACTCCAGGAAAATATATTACTAACTACAGCTACAAAAATATTGCAGGTATGATTGTACTAAATTCATGCTCCAAGACCTTTTTGGTGGCCAGCCATTACTTCCAGTGATAACTCACACATTAATGTAAAGTAATGAAAGTTCCACAACACATAAATATAACTCTGCATCAGGGATTGTGAGTGCAAATGCGAAGGAATCAAATTAAAGCGTATACTATAGGACGTTAGAAACTGCATTCCTGTAACCTTTAACTTGGCTGAATGCGAATTGTTATCATTCAGCAACAGAATAACTCGTGAGCATAATAATAAAGTGTCAACTGCTTGAGTGAGTGCACTTTTATGTTATTTAAAATGTATACCTCATGCACAGCTCTAGAAAAAATAATAACTTTCCAGTAAAAAAATAAAAAAGAGTGAAGCAATCCATTGCAATCTCTTGAATTTGACTACAAATTTGTGAGAAAAGCACAAAGGCAAGAAGCGGTTGCAACCACTTTTCCAAACGGGCTAACAGCAATCAGCCCATCAAAGACCACTAATTCCCTCAATTACGGGCAGTCATTTGACACAGCAAACACAGGCATCCAAAGGAAGCTGTAAATTTGCTCTCCATCAGTCAAAGCCATCACAAAAATATCCCAAACACAAACAAGCATCACCATCACCCCAAAAAATGTGGCTGGGCAGACAAATAATCCTATACAGACAAATATATCAAATATATAAAGTATTTTCCCCTTCTCACATTTTTTCATTATTTTTTAAAGAGGAGAAAAGTAATCTTATAATAAAACTGTATAAGTGTAATGTCATTAATAAGATAGTATATTAGTAATAAAGGATTAAAAAGACTAGTTTAAATGTAACGAGAAAATTGTGATATAAAAATTAATACAATATTTGATTAATAGAAATAATAATGAAGTTTTTAACTTATTATAAATCACTTTATGAATAGACCAAAAAAATAAACAAAATACATTTATGTTCTCAAATACAATTGTAAATTATAGTTTCTGTAATTGTTCAATAGTGTTCTTTGCTACTCATTTAATACTCAGTTCTTTTACTCTTTTCTTCAAATATATTCTTGTATAGCTCTTTATCACTTCAAACATAGTCTTATTTGTCTTTTATTTTCTTATTTTCTGAAGTTATTCAGCCATTTCTTGCTGTATGTCTCTTCAAGGAGCTTAGTGTCCAATCCATCATATCAGTAGTGTCAAGTATTTTGATCTTTTCAATATATATAACAAAGCATCTTCTAAAGTCTCAAATATTTTTGTCTGTATTGAAGGTATAGTTTTATTTTAGAAGGGGAAATAAGATGAGCATTAATATTGGATTGTTTCATATTTTTTTAACAGTGGGATGAAGAGTTTTCTTTTAGCTACAACAGATGAAAAAAATCATTGTCAAAGCTGTAGGATGATTTACCCATGCAGTTTTTAGAACCAAGTCTTTATCTTGACTAGAAATAAATTTTGCAATTATAGATATAAGTTATAAAGAATTCTTAGAGTAACTAGTAGAATGAGATCTGTGTGCTCTTTTGATTCCAAAAGAGAGTGTTTCAGGTAAATGTAGGGCATTTGGTAATTGAGTATTTAAAAGTGAATCATAGTCTCACCTTCATGTTTTTCAGGAACCTCGTATATTCTAATATTGTTACTTCTTGGTCTGTTCTCCAGATCGTCTATTTTATCAAGAAACAAGAAAACACAAAAGCAGTGAGGGTGTTCCAACAGCAAACCCAAGCAGAATTCCAAGCAAACCACAGCTGGTAACAGGAAGGCAAGGCACAACAGTTGTAAAATCCACAAGTTTTATTAAAAGTTAGCGCTTTGGCAGTGTTCACCACCGCTTCATCTAAGCGGTGGTAAACACTGTGAAAGCGCTAACTTTTAATAAAACTTGTGGATTTTACAACTGTTGAGCCTTGCCTTTCTGCCTGTTACCAGCTGTGGTTATGCTTGGTATTTTATCAAGAAATTTGTTCTGAGCAAGAATGAATTCTGTGCGATTCTCATTTTCAGTTACTCTGCCAACCAAATCTGTAACTGATTCTTCCATACTCGAGATTTGTTGTTGTTGCTATTTGATAACTTCATTTAATAATTCAGTTTGTTTCTTGTTTTCTTCTTTTATTGCGTCAACTTTGTTGTCAAGTTTATCTAATTTTATATACAAGTCCTGAAAATTAAGAAAAGATTGAAGTTCTTCATTGATAAATCTTGAGAAGAAGTTTCAGTATGACTCATTCTGAAGAATGCTGTAGATCAGTTTAAAGTACTTTGATAGAAAATTATCAAAGTTGGTAATTTTTATGTGTAACTCGAAGTAATAATAATACTTAATATCTGGCAAGGTTTCCGCAGTGGTACAGCGGTAGCATTGTTACTTCACAGCAAGAGGTTCTCCCGTTCGATTCTCGGCTTGGCTTGGGAGTGCCTTCTGTGTAGAGTCTGCATGTCCCCCCCACGGTTGGGTAGCATTCGAAAGACATGCGTGCGTAAATGGGCGTTCCTTCGTTGAAGGATGGGCGTTGAGCTGGCTCCTCGGCGTTTCGTAAAAATCTACTGCCAATCATTAGCGGACCGGAGTTCTGCTGTGGCGACCCCTTACCGGGAAAAAGCCGAAAGACAAACAACAACTTAATATCTGGCAACTTTGAAGTGTTTGTGAAGTATATTTAATGATTCCTGTCAGATAAAAAAATTTGCAGAACAAAAACAAAGTGCTGCTAGCAGTTGCGTATCTTGACCACAACCCTCAGTAAGGCATTTTTGAATGAGAATGTAGTAGTTGGATCATGTAGTGCATTTATTAGCTGTGAGGATGGGGAATAGATGGTAAATAGTAATGTGAGAGGTGGGGGTAATGAGGATTTGGTGTATGCCTAGAGTTGGTTGAAGAAGGTATTAGTGGTATGGATTCTGAACATGTGGATAGCAGTCAAAGCTTTGGAGATTTTAACGGAGGTAGGAGTGTAGGTTGCTTTTATGGGTTGGTGAGTATTTTAGTGGAGGGTGATTGGCTAAACAGTGTGGTGGATTGTGCTAGATGAGTATAAAAGCAAATGCAGTAGGAATGAGTGTGAATTGGGGATAGGGTAGGGGAGCAGAGTGATCTACAATTAACAGCGGGGAACTTTGCAGCTACAAAATCTATTAGAACTTTCCAAATTAATACAGGAAGGAGAAAAAACTGTGTAGCCTTTGAAGCTGTGTTTACACAGAGAAAAAGGTGGGTTTACAATTGCTATTTGAGAGAGAAACTTTTTGCTCAGTCTATTACATTAATCCATGTGCTAGTCATGTACAGGTTATACTGGTGACATGTACAGTGACTGTATTACGGATGATTTTAATCAAATATCTTGGAGGATCAGGAATGTTAATGTAGGATGTTGGGAGTCCTCTAGTAGTGAACACATTACAAAACAAGCTGAGTTGCAAGCCTGTTTGTGTCAAAAAGAGGAATTGAGCACTGTATGAAACACACTTAATAGGCTATTGCAGGCATATAAATATAATATCAGGCTTACGTTTTATGCAGTCCTGGGGGTGAGGTGGGGTTCTTGATTGCTATTACTTATTTTTGCCAGCAGCGTTGTGTTTTCAGTTAATTTGAGCATGAGTTGGAGTTTCAGTGGTACTTTGTAGTTAGTTTTAAAAAAATAGGGGAAATGTTTTTGGTGCACATTGCTAGTAGAATGCTGAGATATGATCCTTGACAAAAAAATGGAGGATGAGATTGAATTGCAGGTTTTATATATTAACTTAGACTGCCTTAAAAGTAGTTAAGCATACCACTAAATGAGACTGCGATACCCCTTTGTTCATGTAATAGGAGGCAGTCACACTTCTTCATATCTGGAAAATTTTGTGAAGGAATGTAGGGGAGGTTATGAAGCCCGGCAAGGGTCAAAGAAGAGTTTGCATTTAAGTGGGCTCTTTTGATACTAACCAGTCTGATATCAATACCTAAATAAATTCATTCAAGGAAAGGCAATTAGGTGAGGTATGCTCTGAGTGTAGTGTAGCATTTGAATGAACATGATGCATTTCTAAAAAAAACTAATCAGAAATGTCATTGACACACGAATAGGTGATTGGTTAAATGTCCAGTTAAAGTCTGGTAAGGTACCATCAAGAAATATGGTTTTAAGTGCCTCAAGTACATCATGTATCCTAGTTCAAAGGCTGCCTTTTATGAAGTATTTTTGTCAGATGCTGTTAACAGATTTTGCTTTAAATATGTAGATTATCTGAAATTATTGCGCTAGTAAGATGTATACAGGAAATATTGAGCTACAGACCTGATGATCTGTAAAAACTGTTGTCTCGAAGGTAAATAATGTAACTTGGTCTACTGTTCCAGGCCAAACAGGTACCACTAATGTGTTAAGGAATTTCAACATATAAGAGTAGCGAAGGAATGGACTTGGTGTTAATGAATTTTAAGATCCCTGTGTTCTTAATCCACTATCATTATATCAAGTATAAAACATTTAGAAATGCAACTTTAATCTGTAGTTCTATTTGAACATTGGTGTACTCCATACTGCTAAGTCCTATGTTTGGTATCATGCTTTCTACCGGTTGCGAACCAGTAATGTTTCCCCTTGGATGCCGTAATCCATGCCAGTGCATGCATTTTGTACCAACTACATAAATGTGCCTAGTCCTTGAGCCTGACTGTTCTTTTCTGCTGCTTGCACAGTTTTGGTCATAATCCTTTTATGTACTAATGAAAAGTTCCCTTGTTTAGTGCTTAAATTTAAGTTGAATAATGTCATGTACCTGACAGGTTAAGAACCACACTAGCATTGCCTTTGTTTTTTGAGGAAGAGCACAACATGAAACATTGCCATGCTACCAGTGATCTAACACCATCACCCAGACACTTTGCAGATGTTTCTCTATTTAATAGCCTCCTCTGGTACAAACACAGTGAAAGCCCTACATGAGCAGTTGTCTTTGTGCCATGGTGCAGCTAGAGCACTGTTAGTGTGTCATATCTCAAAGGTGGACTTAAGCCTTGCTTCACTGGAGGCCATTTCCATTACTAAAACTGCTTTCAGGGTCATGCAGATGGTGCGCTCATGTTGTAAATGAGGGCTTGAGATTGTGCCAGCTCGGCACTGTGGCAGACAAGACAGTGCCTTGATTAAGTGCAGCCCTACTAGACTCCAGACTGGGGGGGGGATGCTTTCATAGATGCTGGTGTTGCCCAACCACCAGTTCCTTAAAGGTTGATAGTGAGTGGGCCTGATTCTGGGGAGCAGGCCCTGGAGTTACCTGGTCACCCTCACTTCCACTCTTCTTTTCAAAACGCTACTTAAAGAATACCTTAAAACGCACTGGCTCTGTCCCTGCTCTAACCCTGACTAACACCTCCTTCCCCTTGCTGCTCTCTCTATTCTCCTGATCTACTGCACTATGAGTCCTTGTGGTAATGAAAGTATATTAGTCAATAATTTTATTAACTGTTCTCTCTCAAATGCTCACTAAATGTATTTTGTTTTAGTATATCCTACTATACTGCTTTGTTTCAAGTCTAACTGAACCTCAGTTATAAACCATCTACTGTATTTGTCAACTATTACTATATATAATATTGATTGTCTGTGCCTTTGCTTGGAGCTTTTCTCCCCGGGCCTTTACTGAAAATGGACATATATCCAGCTAGACTAGCCCGGTCAACAAATGTAAAATAAATAAATGTGTAGAGTGTGTATGGGATGGGAGTCTCCCTTTATCAGGTTTCTTCCTGATATTGGCAGAGTGTGCTGGTACATGAAGAGAAAGTGCTTACCAATATGTCCTGCAGAAAGGCTTAAATCTCAGGGTCCTAGACCTTAAACAGATGTTTGTCTGGTAGCATTAGTTGCCAGTCTAAAATGCTCCTTTAAGTATTATGGCCTGATGAAGGTGCGAAACCCAGTACATCACTCTTTCACTGTGTGAAGTCCTTTCTGAGTTCATGCTTATGCTGTAGTCCTGTGTCATCTGGTGCATGTTACTCACACCCTCACTCTCCAAGTGATACTGTGCACAAGTTCATTCTTGGAGCTCAGCGTAGGCAAAGGACTTCTTACTTAGACTGTTATGAGAAGTGTGAAGATCAGAAGACTACTAGTGAATGAGTCCTGTCTTGACCTGCTCCCCTTTCGTGTGACCCATCATTTGTGAAACTGAGTGTCATGAGGACCATTATAGATTGGTTTCAGGTATTGCTGTCTACACTCCATAAAAGTTTAAATCTTTGCCTGGAATTAAAGACATTTAAGCTTTGCCGCCGTTGTAATCTGTCATCAAAGAGGCTATATCCTGGAAGCTTGGAAACATCCTGAGTCTTCCCCTGTGACACCTACCAAAGCAGATGGTCTTTAAAATGCTTCATCTGAGTGAGTAGAGTCTTTCACTTAGCTTCCTAGAGTTGGCTCCCACAAAATTTCCTCTCCAGCACAGTTGACCAGTGGCTGCAGCATTATCTTGCTATCAGACCAAGAGCCTGAGGCTTTGAACAGATGTGATAATAGAGAATACTACTTTGCCATATTGTACTCCTCTATTCATTTCACCTGTCTGAATTACAGTCCTTTGCAGTAAACCAGGCACTGGAAAAAGCTGGTGGACATCCCAAAGTCTGTATTAATAACTGGAGATTTTGTCTGCAACCTCCGAAGTGGGCTTTCATGTAGCCTACTGGAATTTTAATTGTTCTGATACTATGGCCAGTACAGCAGGCACAGATGAGTGTGTACAGGATCGTATGAGTGTCCTTCAGTATAAACTTCAGAAACTGCATCCCATATGCTTAGTTTAAGGCTGATGGTGCTGTTTATTTAGGCTCCGCAAGAACTGGTGGTTGACCTTCCTAAGAGGAGTTAAGCATTCACTACAGTAAAGAGTCTATACGATCCTCTTGCATTCTCATTTTCTTAGACTCTTCCCATCCCAAGTGCAAGAAATCGGTCAGCTAAAGGAAGCTCAGTTGTCACATGGACCTGCCCTTTATATTAGTCAAGTCTTTGAAGACAGCGTCTCTGACCCATCTACAATAGTTCTGACAACTGAATAATGCTGCTTTTTTTTGGGGGGGGGGGGGAGTGGTTGTCTTCTCTCTCTTGATTGGAGAGCCATTACAAAGAGCACGTGGGTTTTTGACATTGTTACTTTGTCACAGCTCATAACTCCTGGGATCCTCTTCAGAAAGGGTACTGCTGATGGGACGAGTCATCTACAGCAAAGCACTTGGGATGAACCCAGCCTGTAGTGTTAGAGGGGGCTATTCCCCATTAAGTGCATGGTGGGATTTTACTCCTGCTTCTTTTTAGTTTTGGATGGGATGAACTGTTTGTCTCATTTCTAGACTGCATTGACTTTAGCCAGCAAGCATTCACTCACGCATGCACACACATGCATGCACCGACTCACTCACTCTACATTTACTTCAAGATAGTTTTCTGGTTAGGGCTTCATGGCACTTAATAGTGTTTTGAACATGGTTTCCTTTTGGCACTTCAGCATGTGTGGTACACGCACATGTTTTTTTCTGTTTTTTTCTGATAAGTTATCACTTTCATTACAACGTTTTGGTGTTTGGGCTTCCTTCAGCAACCAGAATGTTTACCAGAGTATTGATCTTGCAATAAAAAGATCTCTTTGTGTTCCCATACTTGGATGACTAGTTTCTTGTAGCCCTGTCCAGGACCTCCCTGCAAACATCATTGCAGTTAGTATTTCTGCAGCTGCAGTACTTGCTATGACTTAAGAGTGGAAGCAATTCACTCCAACTCCTTCTCCAGGTAATTGCCTTTGTAGGTATGGAACCCCATATTGCAGTGCTGGTTGTTTCTGCCTTGAAAGAGGTCTAAGTTAGCCATGGCCTTGCCACCCTAGGTAATGCAACACAGGGTCCAAGTTCCAGTCCTGAGTCTGCTGGGCTTAGTCAGCCATGATTTTCATGGTGCCATTCATATACCTGAGTGACAGCTATTCCGGTGGTGCATGAGGTGTCAGTAGTTGCAGTCACCGCACACTCATAGATGTCCTCGCTTGTCCTGTGAGACATCTGTTAGGTTATGGAGTGGATCACAGTTCCTTCCAAGCTACTAGTGTTCCTTCCATTCCTGCAGCCAAACATTTTGCAGATCCTAATGATGTATGTTTTTCTGGCAGGATGGTGAACACATCTCTTCTCCCATATGTTTCAAGGGTTGTTACCCTCACTGGCAATGGAGGCTTCATATTACAGGACTGAAGTGTCGGGAAGTGTTCCCGACTGTAAAGGCCTTGGAAGCAAAACCCTTTCCTGGGCTACTACTCATTTGGTCATTTAGTTGAGTGGTATATAAACAAGCAAGAACATACCATTATACTGTCTAAGTATGGACACAAGTGATGCTCAGTGGTCAGTAAACAATGGAACTATGCTGTCAGCAGTTCACATGCAAGGGGAGTTAAATAAACTGATGGACTCTGAAAGCTAGTTCTGCACGTCATTACTGGAGCTGTGGATTTAGATGGCATGCTTGGTCTTGGTTTCCTGGGAGTGAGACCTGTATAAATACGCTGCTTGCTGCCCAGGAGTATGCTTTCTCCCATTGTTATGCTCATTTTTTTTTCAGTGCTTGGAGGAGATAGCCTTGTAATTCTGTCTTCTCCTGGCGATAGAAATTCCTGTACATCTTCTCATTTATTCTCCACAGTTCTAGCTGCAACACAAATTTCAGGGAAGAAAGACCAGAAACTTTCTTGTTTGAGAATGGCTGATTTTAGGCTTTCTAGTCCTTGGAGTTGCAGAAAATATTCCCAGTCCACACCCAAGCTGCCCCCTATGCTTGGGGTAACAACCAACAATACCATGCATTCTGGCTCCATTCAGCATTCCTTCTTCTCCAAGTAGAAACAGTTCTCTCTTTCTGTGGACTTGTATCCTGTAAAACCTCATGCAGTCAGTTTGGAAGTGATTCAGTCTCATCTCAGGCAACATGGTGCTTTTGGCTTCAGTTATTGATTGGCCAAGGTGTACTCTCAGCTGATGTTCATCGTGTTTCACTGCTGCAGTCATTACACTTGGGTTACCCTGCCGTCAGGCAGTCCCGCAGTCGGCCAGAGTTCCAAAGTTTTGGTCTGGCGTCGGTTGCTGTCGCCTCCTCCCTGACGTCAGTGCGACAGGGGTATATAAGAAGCAGCCAACGCCATTTTCTTCAGTCTTTATTGCCGCGCAGTGCCCGAAGCAAAAGCAGTTTGCAAGTGCCGGTCGGCCGACTCCAGAGATATCAATTTCGATTTTCAGAACCGAAGTCTTCAACAAAGCTATGCACCCCGTTGGGGAAACTTTTCTTGCCTCAGACCGATGTCAGTAAAAGTTAATAATTGTATTTCTTGTGGGAAGCAAATACCTCATAAGGATTTTCATTCTTACTGTGTTCCATGCCTAGGCCCAGATCACGACGTCACTAGTTGCCGGTTTTGCGCTAGATTTAACAAACGCACTGTTAAACGTCGGTTTGATTTTGCTCGCCATTACTTTGGCTGAAGGTTTAATTATACCATGCCGTCGGAACAACCGACCGGAATTCACAAAAAACGCAAAGATAAGGATAAGGACAGGCATCCTAGGCCCAAAACTGACGACGAAGCCTTTTCTAGGCCAGTCGCCGGTTCTCAGTGAGGCGCTTTCGCAGCCCCTGACACCCGCTACCTCAGAGCCGCAGGCCGCGACTGACTCCCACGTGGAGTTAGTTGCATAGGCCTCTGGATACTCAAGGTGCTGGGCCTACAGAGACTAATCCTTCAGATGGGTCCGGAGCCACTGAGCAGGCATCGGCTTCTGAGGGTGTTTTCAGACCTTCACAACTTACCATTGCATCTACAGCCAAGTCTAAAACAACATTAAAGACAAAGAAGCAAGTACAGTATTCACCTGGACAGGCCTCCATGCCTAAAAAGCAGATGCTCAAAATGGCCAAGACTTAATTACTCTGATCAGGGGTTCCCATCCCCCTCCTGATAAAAGGCCTAGGCAGGATACAGACTGATTCCTCTGACCAGGTTTCTTTATATTCTGATTCCTCTTCAGACCAGGGATACTCTTTACCCCCCTATGAGGACTCTGATGCTGAAGAATCAATTCTACAGCCTCTCCTCTTGAGGATTACTCTTTTGGGAAAACTTTACATACCATGAGGGAGCATTTCCATTGGGAAGAAAATGCAGGATTTATTGCATGCAGCTGAACAAGTGGGAAAGCATTCTTTGCAATGTGGTTTTGATTCATTAGAGGCTTCT
This sequence comes from Protopterus annectens, assembly GCF_019279795.1. Taxonomy (NCBI): domain Eukaryota; kingdom Metazoa; phylum Chordata; order Ceratodontiformes; family Protopteridae; genus Protopterus; species Protopterus annectens. The sequence goes on from NC_056748.1 coordinate 800,498,555, forward strand.
TGTAGAGCAGCAGTTACAGGATCTGTGATTCGAAGGCATGCTTGGTTAAAGGAACAAGGCTTACCAGACCATGTTAAGGCAAAATTATTGGATGCTCCTTTACAGCAAGACATTTTATTTGGTGTCAAGGCAGAAGAGGTATTAAAGAAAATGGAGGATAAGGCAAAATCTATGCAAACAGTGAAGGATTTCTTACAGGTACAGCCACCAAGATTTAGCAGGAATTGGCCTACAAAAATTGGTCCTTTCCAGTGTCAGATAGGCCACAAAGAGGCAGATACAGATGCCCAAGAGGCAGATCTCAGTCCCAAGACTCTTACAGACCACGACAGTGGGGTGCTTCAACCCCAAAAGGAGGTGAGGACAAGTCACAACCTTACAGGAAACCGTCCCAATGACTTCCCCCTTCCAATGCCAAACTCTTCCCTTTTGGCAGCTCCCTTAGGGGGGAAACTAGCACTTTTTTCACAAAACTGGCAAGCAATCACCCAAGACAAATGGGTGCTGAATATTGTGTCTCAAGGTTACAGGTTCCACTTTTACACTTTACCAAGGCTAAAAGGTATGCCAGACCTGCCACACAATCAATGGGCAGAAGCACAAAAACAAATGACAGCCGTCATGGACATGAGAGCTATTCAAAAAGTACCACAGCAGGAACAAGGACAAGGATTTTACTGGAGACTCTTCCTGGTCCCCAGAAAGGACAAAGCCTGGAGACCCATACTAGACCTTTCCACTCTAAATACTTACCTGTATATTCCGAAATTCAAAATGTTGACACTACAGCAGCTTCTTCCCATGTTGGGCAAGAAAGCTTGGCTTGTTACTTTGGACCTCAAAGAGGCATACCTGTATGTCCCTATCAGACAAAATTGCAGAAGATACCTCAGATTCATAGCTGGTTCAATGCACTACCAATTCTCTGCACTGCCCTTTGGCTTATCTACTGCACCCAGGGTCTTCACAAAGTGCCTGGCACCAGTAATTGCATTTTGCAGACAAGAAGGAATTCAAATATATCCATACCTGGACAACTGCCTGATACAAGCGGAGAGCAAGGACATTCTTCTAAAGCATCTGGCGTTTGTAAAAAGGTTGTTATGTTGCCTAGGGTACACAGAAAACGAAAAGAAGTCAAAACTAGTGCCCTCACAAGAGATAATATTCTTGGGTGCCAGCTTAAATACAACGGCCCAGATGGCTTATCTCATGCCAGACAAATAAGGACAACTGACTCATGATGGCAACAAAGTCCCAACTCCCTGCAAGAAAAATTCTGTAGGCCTTGGTATTCATGGCATCCTGCATTCTATTAATTCCATATGCCAGACTGCATATGAGGAAATTACAATGATTACAATGGTACCTAAAAAGTGTTTGGACTCAACACTCTCACAGCTTGGAAACAGTAATAACACTAATTCCCTGCCTACAACAGGAGTTTCGATGGTGGGCACAGGCATGTCACCTCAACAAGGGTCAGCCTTTCACTCTTCCCACAGCCAAGCAGACTTTAATAACAGATGCTTTGGATTACGCCTGGGGAGCACACATGGCAGGAAAATGTATTCAGGGCAAATGGACCACAGACCAAATGCATCTTCACATCAATCAAAAAGAGATGTTGGCTGTACAAAATGCCCTAACAGCTTTCAAGGACCTTCTGCATCCAGGACAATTATTATTAAAGACAGACAACACCACAGTAATGTGGTACATAAACAAGCAAGGGGGTACTCATTCTTACCCCGTATGCAGGCAAGCCATGACCTTGTGGAACACAGCTATAACTTATCAAGTTCTTTTGCAAGCACAATTCCTGCCAGGAAAGAAAAATACTCTGGCAGACGACCTAAGCAGAAACATCTTGGATCCTCATGAGTGGAACTTGAATCCACAAGTTTTCAGCATGATAATGCAAAAATGGGGGTGCCCGGACATAGATCTCTTTGCCTCCCCACTGAATTGCCAACTACAAAAATTCTGCACAAGGCCTTATCACACACAAGCATGGAAAGTGGATGCTCTTTAGTTCAGATGGAAAAGCCTAAACGTTTATGCCTTCCCACCACTGCCTCTCCTTTCAAAGGTACTTCTAAAAGCCAGACAAGACAAGCCACAAATGATTCTGATTGCTCCAGACTGGCCACGCCAGCAGTGGTACTCAGTCTTAAAGAACTTAGCTCAAGGCCCACCTTGGATTTTGCCTCAAATTCCACACCTTCTGACTCAACAAAACAATCAGATCCTGCACAGTCAGCTCAAAACCTTATCCCTGGCTGCATGGCAGATTCATTAGCCAAAAAGACAACACCTCTATCTAAAGCTGTTATGGATGTCATTTTTGAGGCCAGGAGGCCTAGCACCAGGAAATCTTATTCAGAAACGTGGAAGAGATTCTGTGCCTGGAACCAGGCTCAAAGCCTTGACTCTCTTGTCCCTAACATTCCTCAGATACTACAATACTTAACTGAGATGCTGGACAAACTATCCTTCTCATTCATTAAGATCCACGCTTCTGCCATTTCTGCTCATTACAACACAGATCCTCTTATTTTCTCTCATCCATTGCTAAAGCAGTACCTCAGAGGGGCTAAAAACATAAGACCGCCCGGAGAGCACCAACTCCTACTTGGGACCTCAATTTTGTCTTGGAAAAACTCACTTTACCTCCTTTTTGAGCCAACCAATCCAGCAGAATTAAAATATATATCATGGAAAACTGCTCTGCTACTGGCAATAACCTCAGCACGAAGAGTCTCAGAACTACAGACACTAATGGCAGTGGAGCCTTTCATCATTTTTCACCAAGACCAGGTTTCCTTAAGAACAAACCCTTCATTTATGCCTAAAGTGGTATCCAGTGTGGCTCTTAAACTATTCACTTGCCAACATTTTATCCAAATCCCCAGAATAAAGGGGAGAGAATTCTACATTCCTTGGACATACACAGGCAATTATGCTTCTATTTGGACAAAACAAATGCTTTCAGAAAATCTGAACAATTGTTTGTATCTTATGCTGCAAGATCACAGGGAAAGGCTATTTCAAAGCAGACCATTTCAAAGTGGATAGGACACTGTATCCAGTTCTGCTTACACACAGCATAGAAAACCTGTACCATCTAACATTAGACCACATTCCACCAGGGCAACTGCAACTTCTACTGCCTATCTTAGAGGAGTATCTACCAAAGACATTTTGGAAGCTGCAACTTGGAGTTCAGTGCACACCTTTACCAAGCATTATCACTTGCCTCTTTACTCTAGATCCAGAGCTGGCTTTGCCACTGCAGTGCTGCAAGGGCATCATAGCCACACAAAATCCTCTATAGAACCAACCACCCTGACTCAGCTTTGGGATTCTACCCAAGTGTAATGACTGCAGCAGTGAAACACAATGAACATAGTACAGTTTTGTACCTGCCATAAATGTAGATGTTAGAGTGTCTTCACTGCTGCAGTCCTGGTTACCCATCCGCCACCCCCTCTTTCTAAGCTGGGTCTTATCTATAACTTTCTACACCTTACTACGTGTATGGTGTATTTGCTGGTTATTGAATGTTTTGTTTTTACCTTACTGTTTGTTTTGTAAGCAATATGTATTGCCTATCTTTTTGGGGGCACCTGACATCTGGGGCAAGAAAAACTGAAGAAAATGGTGTCGGCTGCTTCTTATATACCCCTGACGCACTGACGTCAGGGAGGAGGTGACAGTAACCGACGCCGGACCAAGACTTTGGAACTCTGGCCGACTGTGGGACCGCCTGACGGCAGGATAACCCAAGTGTAATGACTGCAGCAGTGAAGACACTCGAACATCTACATTTATGGTAGGTACAAAACTGTACTTTTCTGTTCATCTTGGCCTTGTAGTGGGTAGGACTGACATACCACTGGCTGGTCATAGTTTCTCAAAGGAATTCTGCATCTTTATTTCCTTCAAGAACTTCTCAGTAGAATGTGAATTTCATGGCTGGAAAGGCCTCTCTATGTGTCTTTTGAGCCTGTGATGTTGGCCATCATATCTCTTTACAAAATCTCAGATCTTGAGGCTGTTGCCTTGATGTGTAAAGGGGAGAGGGGCCCTGTATGTTCTTTTACAAGAATTGTTTGTCCACAAGGCTATCCTGCATTTGCTCCCAGAGGTGATTTCTGAGTTGTCCTTAACCAGTCCATTTATCTTCCTTTTTTTCTGTGCCAGAGCAGAAGGCTGAAGTGAAAGATCCCTTCATAATTTGGATGTACACCACCAGCTAAAGTTGTACTTGGAGTGTGTATGATTTTAGATGGACAGATCAGCCTGTTCCTGCCCCTGCATAAGTGTAGGAAGGGCTTGTGATTACCAAATAAAACTTCAACAAAATTGTCGTCTTACATTATCTTTTGACATTACCCAGCAGACTGTAAAAGAGCGTAGTAACTTCAGGTAGTACTTCAGTAATGTGTCCATTGCAGATGTCTATGCATTGCAGCCTCAACAACCATTGTAACTGTTGAGCTCAACTTCCTTAACATCTGGGCTTCAGAAGTCAGTTTTTGTCCTTTGTTTTTTCAGATGCACTCTGGCTCCTTCCATCCTAGTGGATTTTCCTTCTTGGGATTCAATTCAAGGATAGGGCCCTTCAAAGAAGATCTCCCAGTGTTTGATATAATGGTTACTTTCTTATCAAGTCCCAATCTCAGATGAGAGCCCTGTCAGTAGAAAAAAAAATAAATTGCAAGATTAAAATATCAACCCTTGGACTTTTATGTATTCTCCTGCATTTACAATAAATCATTTTGTAATTTCAAGGATTCCAGTGCTATTGCTGGGAATCACATTTGGATGCCTTTCTTATCATAGCCATTGTATATGAATGGGGCCCTTCTTGACTGTCAGAGTTCCTCTTATCATACACTTGTGCATGTACAGCTTCTTCATCATCTCTCTGCTGTAAGAGTTCTCTGTTACTCAGTGAAGTCTGTACTTGTATATCATTTGTTTTCAGGATAAGTTTCATACCTTACTGTTATTTTTTGATTTGCAGGATATGTGCTTGTTAGTGAGGGACTAGCCAGATTTATTTAACTTGTGTCATAGGCATGTGGAGTCTTAGTGTGCGTGGGCAGGTAGTCTCAGGATTGTCCCAAGAAATTCTGCAAGATTGTGTTGGAAAGGGTGAACCCCACTAAAGAGATCCATTATGGTGGGTCTCCTTATTGATCATCTTGTAAGATAAAAAAAAAAAAGAAAAAGTATCTCTTGGTTTGCTTAAGTATTGTTTACATTGTGATGCTACTATATACAGTTTTGACTTAACTTTGCATCTTTAAAATTACCACTGAAGTTATCTAAGGGATTTGGTGGTGTTGATTACAATACAGAAATGAATGTTGTTAAAGAGCAGTGTAGTTCTTTCACACGAAGAAGCAGCTAAAAATTGCATTTGTTGTTTCTGAGGCAAGGTGTCACATTATTACTGTATGGAAGGATAAAAGATGACATTATCTCTATATAAAAGTAGAATATTTGCATGCATTACTTCAAAGTAGTGGCATAAATCTAAATATTAGTATGCAATTCGCTGCCAAAAAAGGGAAAAAAATCAGTTAATTGAAGGGGCATACAACTGGTGTCCCTTGCCATATTACATATAAAAAAATGTTAATTCTAAAAGATTCAGAGATTTGTTAGTCACTATGAGAAAAGGGCTTTATGCAGGAAGTTTCTGTATGGGCTCGTATCTTCAAAACTAGTATACATCATACAGCCCAGCTCCTTTGTTTTTGTTGTCTTAGAGAAATATAAATTAGTGGGATACAGTTTGCTGTTAAACTTGGATTAGTATATTGTTAGATCTGGTACAGTTTGCTTTTAAGACTTCTGTGAGTTGTAATGTATAAAGATTGTGCAGTTACTCCTCTGACTTCTCAAGATGAGATGCCTTTGCTGGGGAAGATGATTGAGAACCTCGGGCAACCCACTTTAGATATCTGGCATAGAGTATGGCACATTTTGACAGCTTGGAAGCATCCACATTTTCCCCTCTTATAAAGGAATAAATTATCTGATCTTCACAACAAATATTGCGACCACTAGCTTTGAGTAAATTAACATTACACTAATGTTGACTTCCATAAGTAACCAAGAGCCCTTTGCAGAGGGACAAGCCCCTTATATCCACCTTAAATGCACTAACTTTTCAGTCACATAACTGTGGAGAAAAGTCAAAATAAAGCAGGAAGGAGTAAGTGTTGTTCATTGTAGGAAACATTTTGGTTTGAGCATGGCTTCAGGTAGGTAATTTGATTCCTTATCCTTTGGAATTAGTTGTAGGTCATTGCCCATCTGCAGAATTCCATTTCATAAAAATGTACTGTATTGGAACAGTAGCTGAAGACAAAAGGGTACAATACAAATGACTCTTCTCATTCCATTATGCACAGACAGGAAAAGCAAAGCACGTTTACCAGTAATAGTGAGAAGCCACTGTGCCCCCCCCCAAAAAACAAAAAACAAAAACTATATTCTGCTAGGGCTAGATGTTTTTTTATATATATATATATATATATATATATATATATATATATATATATATATATTTTTTTTTTTTTTTTAACTTGGAAGAACTTGATATGAACTTTGAATTATTGTAATGCTGCTAACATAATTTGTAGACTGTAATTGGAATTGCATAGAATCAATTTATAAACATTTATAAAAATCTGGGTATATCAAGATTAAACATTCCTTGCAGTGAAGGAGGTAGGGGCTTCCACAAAATTGATTACATGTATTTGTCTTCATTTGTGGGACTGATGTATATCTACTGACTTCATCAGATCCAAACATAGTGAAAGTTTTAAAATACGAGGAGGGGAAGTCTAAGAAGATCTCTCTGTGTAGTTTAGCAGAAATGGAAATCAAACCAAAAGTAGACAAAAATCGGACAACTGAATGTACCAAAAAAGAAAAAAAGAAAGAATATAAGAAGGATGGGATGAGAAGGAAAGAAATGTGGAAAAGCTATGAATATAGTGGCAAATATAGAGATCTCCTGGAACAACCTCATGTCCATCAAGATTTAACGTGGGAATGGTCAAGAAGGGGTTAAGTGAAACCAAAGGATGAAAGGTTATTAATGGCAGCCCAGTGTAGTGGACTGCATGCATATTGGTCTACAAAGCCATTGAACATGTGGGAGAAACAGACAAATGCAGGTTCTGTTAAAAAAAAGAAAAATTAAATTAGAAACAGTCTCACATCTTTTTGCTAGGTGTGATACACTCATGGCAGAGGGCCTGTATACTGAAAAGCATTATAGTGTAGCAAGACTGTTGCATTGGGGATTGTGCAAACACTACAGTGTGGAAGTCACTGAGAAGCATTGGAAACGCAAAGCATTAGAAAGAATGATGATGTGTACATCATATGGGATCACCTATTGTCAACAGTTCAAAAAATAGATGCAAGAAAACTAGATGTAGTAGTCCATGAAAAAAAGACAAAAGTAGCAGTCGCTACACCTAGTAATTAGTGTCTTATGTACAGAAAGACGCAAAGTCATAAAATATCAGGATTTGCAGACAGAAACAAAAGCAACATGGAGGAAAGATGCACAGACATATCCAGTAGTAGGAGGAGCAATGGGTTTAATAAAAAGAATCTATAGTTGTGTTTAGATATGCTACCAGTACATGTAACTCCATATGAATTGCAGAAAGAGTCAATTCTAGTTAACATTGCAGGTGCTGCAAAGAGCAGTTTTGGCTAACCTCAAATGTTGAACCATTACTAATTTCATGAACTTTATACCCTGACTTGGGAATGGAGTCCATTCCTGTTGTAGTATAAGGAAACCCAAAAGACTTGGAGAAATTAAACTGAGTGACATATTAACCAAGAATTGTAAGACAATGTTATTGCTTTGCAGTATCTTTTGAGAACCTTAGGCCGTTGAGACTGCAACATCTGTTCACTTTGCTGGCGCATGAGGTTGGAGACTTTGCTTATTTTGGGCCTTAGGACCCCCTCCTGTCCTATTTTTGTTTCTCCCTCATGGATCCAGATCTGAAGAGGCTTTCAGAGCTGCCTGATTGTAGAGGTTGTGTAGCTTTTGTTGGCTTTACCTTGGTCTACTGTAATTTAGTTTAGCTCATCAACATTGAGGATGTGACTGTGTCAAATGGTACCGTCTTTCTTCTTTAAATAATGAACAAGACAAGCCATTGTGGCTATCATTCCAGGGTGGTGATCTGTTTGGTGTTGTTGACAAGACGTTATTGAACAACTGTTATCTATTGTAGTGGGCATTTTATTGAGCCCCGTCATGCCCTTTCACTTCATGCTTCAGAGCATCCACTTTCATCAATGATACACACACAAAATAAACTTTTTTATCCCATAAGATAGGCATCAAGCATTTCTCCCTGCTTTGCATCCCCCATTAAGTTCCAAAAGAGACTGACTGTTCAACAGAATCCACTTATTAAATTCTCCTTCAGGACTTTATCCTGGACTCCTCCTCTGAGTTTGCCTCAGCTTTGGGAAGTGTAATGAAGAACCAGTTGGGTTTGTGGACAGCCTCTTGGCGTAGAGGAGTAAAACTGAGATGTGTAGGTAATCAGAGTTAGATTAGCAGCTCAAGTGTCTGTAGAAACTGGTTGGGGAAGGCAGGAGTGAACACATTTGGCTGGTTTTCTAAACCTGGTGAGAGAGCAGCACCTCTGGTGTTAAGTTAGTAGATTTGGAGCCTGTTGAACCCACACTGTCCATAGCGCATCTATGCTATGTAGCTAAGTGGAATTCGGCATTCAGAGGTATGCTTCCCCTAGGGAGACAGCATTTGTGGATTTCAGTAGAGCTGCTGAGGAGGGAGGAAGCTGCTCCAAGAGATAGAGGGTAGACTACCTCCTAGTATCACCAAGTTGGTTCATTCCCTGCTAACATTTTCTTCCTTGGGAACCGAGAGCTGATCATGATTCCTGGGTAAGAATGAAGGTAGGGCTCTCGCTTAGAGTTGCAATACTGCATCTAAAATGAATGGGTCAACTGGGTGAAGATAAGAGACATCGGCCAAGCAAAAAAAAAACAAAAACAAAAAAAAAATCAGGTTTAAGAGTAGATTAAAACAGATATGAGAACACTTTGTTTATGTTCCATTGGGGACTTCCATAATAGATCAGTCTTTTTCCTGCTGAGCTACTTCACCAGACCCAGGCGACACTCCCCTTTAAGGCCAAATGTCACTTCCTCCACTGGAAGGGGAAAAAGGTGTTATTTTCCTTTCTCTTGCCTTTTCCATAGAGAACATGGTGTTGCGTTCTTTTGCAAACTTCCACAACTTCAGGTATCACATCCAATATATCAAGTTTCACATGCTGACTCCAGGGGGATTTTCACCTTGAGAGCACCTAAATGATGTCACACTGGACATAAAGAATCAGCACATTATTGTTGGTGAACTTAAAAAAAAATTTTATTTCTTTAGCTTTTGATGGGGACCACTTTCATTGCAAAGTGCTGCCATTTGATCTATAGCATGTGCTGACTCCATTTGGAGACTAACTCACATGCTCAGAGTGTTCACCAAGGTGGCATCCACTGTGAAAGAGGCTTTGTAGGAGAAAGTTTGTGTTCTAAGTGGATAACTAGACAGGTGGCTTATTGTGAAAGTTGACTATGTCCTTCCTTGGTTGTACCTTAAACTGGTAGATGATCGTGTTTCACTGTTGCAGTCCTAACAAATGGGTTATCCGGCTCCCGGTAGCCCTCAGTTGGCCAGAATACCAAAGGTAAGTAAAAATGCCATTGGTTGTAAAGGACGTCAGGGCGTCCGATACAAAAGGAGGCAACCGACGTCACTTCCTCAGTCTTCCTTGCTGCGGAGCCCGAAGCAGAAACTTTTCATGCATGAGTGCCGGTCGGCAGTTTACCTTTCTTGGTTTCTGACTACAAGAGTTGAAGTCTACTACAGCCAAGTACCCCATTGGGGATCCTCTTTTCTTGCCTTAATGAATGTCAGAAAAAGTTAATAATTGCCTTACCTGTGGAAAGCAGATTCCCCATAGAGATTTTCATTCCTATTGCATTATTTGTTTAGGCCTTGACCATGACATTCCCAAGTGTGATCTCTGTGCCTCCTTTAATCCCCGTACTATCCGTCGTCTGGCTAAGATTTTGGCTAGGCATTTTGGAGGTTTGGCCTAAATTCGTTAGTATGGCATCCGCCGGTCTTCAGGCTTCGGATGTTCCGAAGAGACGTAAGGATAAGGACCGCGACAGGCCTCAGAAAGTCAAGTCCTCGGATGAGGTTAAGTTGGTCATCAGTCAGGCGATAGCCAGTGAGACGCCTTTGCAGTCTGCAGATGTACAATCCCAAGCCTTGATTGAGTCCGAGTCCCTTAGCCTTCATCCTCCATTTTGCCTTCCGACCTGTCACTGGTTGCCTCTTCTGCTGGAACTGGAGCCACTAGGCTGACTCCGTTGTCTGATGCCTCCATTTTGCGTTCTGACAGCAAACTTCTTCCTTCAATCTCTGCTGCAACTTCGGCGGTTGCCAGGCCTCCCGAGTCCTTCAGGCTTTCAGGTAAATCTTCCATTCTTAAGCCTGTGAAAAGGCAGGCTCCAACTTCTTCTCGTTCCTCTCAATCCCAAATGGTTAAAATGGATAATGATTTGTTGACTCTTATTAGGAGTTCTCAGCCTCCTCCTTCTAAATGGAGTAGGGATGTTTCTCCTGAGGTTTTGTCCTGCTTAGGTTCTGATTCTTCCAGCATTTCTGCTGATGATGAGGAATTTCATCAGGCTTTTTCTCCCTTTGAGGATTCTGATGCAGAAGAGTCCATCTCTTCGGCCTCTCCTCCAGAGGATTTTTCTTTTGGTGATGCTTTAAATACCCTCAGAGAACATTTTAAATGGGAAAGTCAGGATTATCCCCAATCCAAGAAACGGATTAGGGAGTTTCTGGATTTACGTCAGCATAAGCCTCTTGCTGTCCCCTCTGTGTTGGAAGTTGTTGATGTATTTCTGGAAAATTCCTTGTCTTCAAATTTGGCTTCTCCTGCTCCCAGGAAACCTGACCGGTACTACAGAGTCCCTGATTCTCATCTGTTTTTTTTTTCAGGAATCTGTTGGCGGAGCCAGAGATTATTTCTCAGGGCCCTAAAGGAGTTAAGGCCACTGTTACCAGGAATCCTGTTCCTCTGACAGGGAGTCTAGGAACCTAGATAGGTGGGGCAATAGGTTTATACCTCTGCCACCCTAGCTATTAGGGCTACCAATTGTCTATTTCATATGCTGAAGTACCGGCAGCACACTTTGGAGGCTATTAAATCCAAGATACCAAGCGTACCTCTTTTGGCAGAGAGTAAAGACATTCAGGATTTAATGAATTCAGCCAGTCTGGTCAATAATCATTCTATGTATTGTGGTTTTGACATCCTTGAGGCCTCCAGCAGGGCTATGGCTACTGGATCTGTTATTAGAAGGCACACTTGGCTCAGAGAACAGCCTCTTCCAGAACCTGTCAAGGCTAAGCTTTTGGATGTACCTTTGCATAAAGATAGTCTTTTTGGCAGCAAAGTACAGGAGGTACTGAAGAAGATGGAGGATAAGGCCATGTCCATGTAAACTGTTAAGGATTTTCTGCAAGTTCAACCCCCTCGCTTTAGCAGGAATTACCCTTCCAAGAGTTGGACCTTTCCTGGTACCAGCAAACAGAGCCATTCTAGGATTAGAGGTTACAAGTCTTCTAGGGGGCAGGGGGCTACCCCTCAAAGGTCCAGGCGTTGGCAGGTTTCCACTTCTAAAGGGGGAAGCTCCAAACCTGCATCTCAATCGAAACACTCTCAATGACTTTTTGCAACTTCTGACTGTTCTTGTTTGCCGGGAGAGTCCTTTAGGGGGAAGATTGGCCCTTTTTGCAGATGTCTGGGCCACTATCACAGACGACAATTGGGTGCTCAGAACGGTGTCCCTAGGGCACGTTTTCTTTCCGCACCTTTCCAGCTCCCAAGGGATTCCCGGACGTTCCTCCAAACCAAAGGGCAGAAGTAGAAAAAAAATTTTTGTCTGTCTCATTTGGGAGCAATAGAATCAGTTCCTGCTCAGCAAGTAGGCCAGGGCTTTTATTCCAGGCTTTTCCTAGTTCCAAAAAAAGAAGGCACCTGGCATCCTATCCTGGAACTTTCATTCTGAACTCTGTTCTAGTAATTCCAAAGTTCAAAATGCTCACTCTACATCAGTTGCTACCACTACTAGAAAAGGATTCCTGGCTGGAAACCTTGGATCTCAGAGGCTTATCTGCACATTCCTATCAGGGAAAGTTGCAGGCAGTACCTTCGTTTCAGAGTGGGCGAGCAACATTACCAATTCTCTGTGCTGCTCTTTGGCTTATCTACTGCTCCCAGAGACTTCACAAAGTGCCTGGCCCCAGTCATTGCTTTTTGCAGGCAGAAGAAAATTCAGATTTACCCATACTTGGACGACTGTCTGATTCAAGCAAGTTCTCAAGAGCAGCTATTAAAGGATCTGGAATGCGCAAAGACTCTTCTCTCTTCCCTGGGTTACACTCTCAATGTGGAAAAATCGAAAATGGTGCCATCCAAGGAGATAACATTCCTGGGAGCGAGTCTGAACACAGCCGCCCAGATAATATATCTCACCCAGGAGAAGCAAACAACTCTTTCAGTTTACTTCAAGGACTTGGCAAACCTGTCCCAGCTCCCTGCAAGGACATACCTGCAAGCTCTGGGATTCATGGCATTCTCATGATTCCATATGCAAGACTGCATATGAGGAAATTGCAATGGTACCTCAAGAACATTTGGTGTCAACACTCAGAGGACCTGGATATGATGATTCCTCTGCTTCCATATCTGCAGGCGGAGTTTCTATGGAGGGCAACAGCCTGTCTACAAAACAAAGGCATGCCTTTTCGGACACCTCTTGCCACTCAAGTTCTGACTACAGATGCATCGGACTACGCCTGGGGTGCACACCTGGATGGCAGATGCATACAGGGACATTGGAACACCCAGCAGATGCACCTGCATATAAATCTAAAAGAGTTGATTGCAGTTCAGCAGGCTTTACTGGCTTTCAAGCATCTTCCTTCTCCAGGGACCCTGCTTGTCAGGACAGACAACACCCAGTCATGTGGTACATCAAGAAGCAGGGAGGGACTCACTCTTACCCCTTGTGCAGGCAAAGCAGGAATCTTTGGTCCATGGCAGCATCCCTGGACCTGCATCTCCTAGCTCAGTTTCTTCCAGGAAGGCTCAGTGTTTTGGCAGACAAGTTGAGCAGTCAAACCCTGGATCCTCGTGAGTGGCAGTTGAACAGAGCAGTCTTTTACAGCATCATTCAACGTTGGGGCACTCCTCAGGCGGATTTCTTTTCTCCTCCCCAGACAACCATCTGCTACCTCTCTTTTGCAGCAGACAGCAGCCCAGCAGAGCCTGGAAAGTGGATGCTCTGTCCTTCCCTTGGACGTTGCTATCAGTGTATTCCTTCCCTCCTCTTCCTCTTCTTCCCAGAGTATTAGTGAAGATCAGGGACAAACGTCCAAGGACTATTCTCATATCTCCGGACTGGCCCAGACAGTATTGGTATCCGCTGCTTCGCAGTCTCTCCCATCTTCCCCCTTGGTATCTTCCTCTGAAGCCAGATCTTTTGGTTCAAGAAAGGGGAAACATTCTACATCCTCCTCTTCAGTCTCTCCATTTGGCAGTATAGCTCATTATATGAACCTTTCCTTTCTTCCTCCCTTTCCCAACAGGTGGTTGACGTGCTGAGGGAGGCCAGGAGGCCTAGCACTAGGAAATCCTATGCTGGCAAATGGGAAAGGTTCTCTCAATAGATGCAGGCTAGAGGGGAGTCTGCTTCTCAACCTACCCTTCCTCTGATCCTGGAATACCTGGCTGATTTGCTTCAGGGTGGTCTTTCTTTTTCCTCTGTCAAGATCCATGCTTCAGCCATCTCTGCTCATTGTTCTCTTGAACAGCCCATTTTCTCTCATCCCCTGATGAAAATGTTTCTCAGAGGTGCTTGCAATTTAAAACATCCCAGAAGAGCACCTACTCCAGCCTGGGATCTTAATTTTGTTCTGGAGAAACTCACTCTTCCTCCTTTTGAGCCAGCTGCCTCTACAGTTTTAAAGTTTCTCTTTTGAAAGACCACCTTCCTCTTGGCTATAACTTCAGCCAAGGAGGGTTTCAGAGCTGCAAGCTTTGATGGCCGTGGAGTCTTTTCTTTTTTTCCATGCAGATAGTCTCTCTGAGGACTAATCCCTCCTTTATGCCTAAGATGGTTTCCAGCCTGACTCTTAATCTGTCCATACACCTTCCTACCTTCTTTCCTAATACTCGCAGTAGAGGTGAAGGGATCCTACATTCTCTTGATGTGCACAGTCAGCTCAGGTTTTACCTGGACAGGACTAAGGACCTTCGGAAATCAGCACAGTTATTGGTCAATTTTGCCCCTGGAGCCCAGGGCAAGGCTATTTCTAAGCAGACCATTTCTAAATGGATTGCACATTGCATTACTTTTTGTTATTTCTTTCATGGAAAAGCTCCGCCTCAAGGGGTTAGGACCCAGTCTAATAGAGCAGCTTCCACTTCTGCAGCCTTTCTAAGGGGTGTCCCTCCTAAAGACATTTTGGAGGCTGCCACATGGTCTTCTCTTCACACTTTCACAAAGCATTATGATTTGCCTCTGTTTTCCAGAGCCAGGGCAGGGTTTGCCACTGCGGTGTTGCAGGGTATTATCTCCAACCCTTGATGCTGTTGGTTCCTCCCCCCTTTTTTCTCTGGGCTTTGGTAATCAACCCATTTGTTAGGACTGCAACAGTGAAACACGATGAACATAGTAGAGTTGTGTACACTTAGCATAAATGTAGATGTTCGAGCGTATTCACTGTTGCAGTCCTGGTTTCCCTCCCTCCTTCCCCCTTTTTGTGGTCCTCTCCTATTCTCTTTTCCTGAGGTGTACAGGCTTAATATGTTATTTGTCAAATAGGTTTTTGATTTAAGCCTTATTTTCTGGGGGCTCCTGACTGTTAATGGCAAGGAAGACTGAGGAAGTGACATTGGCTGTCTCCTTTTGTATCGGAAGCCCTGATGTCCTTTACAACCGACTGCAACCAACGTCATTTTTACTTACATTTGGTATTCTGGCCGACTGAGGGCTACCGGGAGCCGGATAACCCATTTGTTAGGACTGCAACAGTGAATACACTCAAACATCTACATTTATGGTAAGTGTATACAACTGTACTTCTTTCTTTTTGTCATGACAGTGTTGAATGCTGTCTATTGTTGACCTTTCCCACCTGTAGAGAAGTATCAAGAAGGTCACGGCTTTTGCCTCCTCATTGAGGCCACAGAGGTGGTGGATGGTCTGAACCCGTTTGCACTTCTTGTGCTTCATAGTGGCCACCATCTTCAATCTCCCATTTGTTGTTCTATTTATGAGTATACTTCAGTGTTTTTGATTAAACAAATTCAGAGTTGCCACAGACTCGATAGTGTCATTTTCCTGACTCTGAGATATTGAGTGGTGAACTTTGCCCACTGATCTCACTATGGGGTTAATCTTTCTTTATCCACTCCGTTGTTGACTTTGCCAGCCAGTGCTTTAATGGAGAATTCTGGAGTTCACACAAGTTCTTCCCAGATTTGGGGAGCTGTCTCCACATAAACTAGTTTAAAATGAGTGGACTGTTTTTGTTGTCATTCAGACTTTGGAAGGACACTGGAGTCCAAAGCACAACTTTCTCTGATTAGACATCCAAGCAATGATGTGGACATGGTATATAAACAAGCAGTGGGGTATGCAGTCATACTTCCTTTGGAAAGGCATGATGCAGGCCTAGCAAAGGGTCACAGACTAGGTCATCTCCATTACAGTCATTCACATGCCAGTGGAAGTGAGTGTGCTAGCAGATTCCCTGGGAAGCTTTTACAGCCTTCTCCTGGATCGGGGGATAAGAGAAGAGAGACGTGTTTGTTCAGAATCTTCCTGTAGTGGAGCCCACCCATAGGCCATCCCATTTATGGATGGGAGAATTTGGTGCTCTGTCAGTTCTGCCTGATTCAGTAGGGCAAGGGGGAGTTGATGCATGGATGTCTATTCCCTGCAGTGCCCTGGATTTCAGTACATCTTCTCACTACTGTTACTTCCCATTTTTCTAGAAAAATTTGGAAAGGAAACACCAAAGGTCATCCTTAAAGTTCCTTGATGGCTAGAAGGATGAGGCACTTTGGTCCCTGATAGAAGCTGTGTCAGTGCAAGCTATTGAAGTCTTCCTTGGTTGCTGCAATAGATAGCTCACTTCTGTGGCTGCTTTGTTAGATCCCCTGATCTTGACATGTTTTGGCAGTGGTCTTAGTTAATGATTGAAGCTTCAAGAAAGTCTTAAGATGATCAGATTTAATTTGATAAGTGGAAGAGCTTATCAGTCTGAGCAGAGATTTGTTTGTATCACCTCATTTGGTTAGTTTACAAGTGTTGCTTGCCTGCCTTGGACACCTGCTTGCCTTTGGTCTTCATTATTTTGAAGTGGTGACTCACATTTTCACCACTTGAGTGCATCATAATTGAATGGACAGCAAAATTGGTCCATAGCTTGTTAAATAATTCCTTAAAGGTATTCTGCATCTTGTCTTGCCTTTAAAGAACCCTTATCCTTCTTGTGACTTAAATGTCATGATTAATAGTCTTGCCTGTGCCCAGTTTAGATGAGGTAATTTGGATGACATGAAGATCACATTTTTGAAAATGCTTTACTTGGGGGGGGCATTACCTCGGCTCATAGAATCTTGGTGTTGCAAGCCCTTATTTCTAGAAAACCTTAGTTTGCCTTTTGCAAGCCTTATTTTTTCCTTAGAGCCAACACAGTTTTTTTTTTCTTTTTGCCCCCGTTGCCTACTGATAATCCGACTGCCTGTTGGTCTTCTGGTCATAGTAAACCCTGCTGCCTGATGAAAGAAGTCTTGGGGCTGTCTTTTAATCATTCTTTCATTACATTTTCCTATTTTCTGTGAAGCAGGATCTAGTAGAGTATACCATGAGTTAAGGCCCTACCTTGAGTGTGTGTGTGTGAGTGCATTCAGAAACTAGTTGCACGTGTTCCTTAGCAGTGGTTAAAATGAATCTGGAGATAGATAAATGAATCTTAGTGATGGGGCTTTTTAAGTCCATTGTCTTATCCTTCCACTCACCATTAATTTTCTTTTTCTGGTGCAGTCCAAGGCGACTATATTGGAGACTTCAGGGCTTGTTTCAAGAATACATTTATTTTTTTTAGGCATCACTGCCTAAGCCATGATTCCAGGAGTTTAGCGTTATTTGACACTGTAGCATTTCAGAATTTAGTTTAAGTTCTGTGGCTTTTTAGACCTCCATCAGATTGTTCTTGCTGTAGAATATTTTTGAGGTACTGCTTGGGATCCTCCTGAAAATAAAAGGACTTTCCTAGTCAGAGATGGTGTCTGCATTTCATATGTGAAAAGACCATGTAGAGTTGACATTTATTGCTTTCCTGTCATGCACCTTGGTTTGGACAGCCAGACATCCTAACATCCATGAATGGATTTACCTGTAAGATGGGCAAGCATGTAGGTTTATATTCTTGTTTATTTATGTAGTTGCATATGTACTGATTCATTGCATGTGGGTTGAACTGCAGTTGGTGGATTGCTAAACCTTCCTAGGTGAGCTGATGACTGCAGCATGTACCAAAACAGGTGTCCACTTCTGACACGAGCCACAATATGAAAGAATTTTTATGCCACATTCCAACACCAAATCTTCTCATGGTTCTACTGATAATGGAGTACATATATTGATCACTTCTGTTTGGAAGGATATCTTTTATAACCAAATCTTCTTTGTCAGTATTCTGTTTTTGCCTAATGGTAAAAATTGTACAAAAAGTAGTATTTAGGACTTGCATGTGCTACTTTACCCTCATTTTTAATACTGACAGTGTTCTCATATTCTAAATAGCTGTCTTGGTATCTGCATTTTTTGTATGTCTGAGTGACAAACTTATGACCTATTAGCTTGTCAAGAATTTCTTCAGCCCCCTTGTTTGTATTTTCTCCATTGTGTATGTGTAAGTGCAGATTTTTCCTTTTAAAGTGCTGTCTTGCTCTGCATACTTTAGGAAGGTAGTTCAGAGATTTCTGTATATGAACCAAACAAAGCATTTAATATTACCACAGTTTTGTGTGCCAGTGTTGCTTTTTCTTTAAAGTGTCATTGTACTCTCTGTAGAATGTGGAGGTAGTTAATCTCCCCAATAGAATTTTAAGGTCTAGAGAAAATCACTGATCTTTATAACCAAATCATCTAATTCTACAGGTGACTTTCTATATTCAAGTAATGTATCTAAACTGTGGAGCCACACCCCGCTACTGCTGAAATTAATTCTGAATGCAAACTATTTAAAATGCAGCTAAAACTTCACATCATATCAATGGATCTGCGCCTGTGTAGCTCAAAGATTAATGCCACGGTTATCTTCAACCATTTCTCTTCATTCAGTATCCCATGCCCTACAGTTTGTATTCAGTAATACTTGAATGGCTTTACTACCTTCTTCTGGCCATATACATACTTGAGTGACACTGCTCACCCCTCCAGTTCTGTACTTCTAATGTGACCTTTATGATAGCCATGCATATACGTGAAAATATCATATATAATTTTATATATATATATATATGAACCTGTTTCATACACCACATGTTAACTGCAGTATTAACATTTTCTGTCCTACTTGCTTCCTCCTCCATTTCTTTGAATTCCTTAACGCTAATCATATTTACTTTTTATCAATTTGGCAAACCCACAAATTGACCTCTTCAAATACTCAGTGTTCAAATATATATGCATCTTTGATAAAGTACTCAATGTTCAAATTATACTGTTATACCAAAAGTATCTTTGAAACCGTAATAGTTTGCCTTTATTTCATATGAGTGTAATCTCATTAGGAAATTAATCTGAAATTGTTACTGTATATCACTTAACGTCTCTTCATGTACGTTATTAAATGTCTTTCTAAAACTATTTACAATATGTTCGAGTTTTTCTCCCCGGGACTCCACTGAAAAGTTTTTTTTTGACTAATCCTAATCTGACAAATGTGGTAAACAAAAGCAAAATAAAATAAAATGTAGTTAATTTTAAATACCTGTAGTGTTTCTTAATGAGTGGTAGTGCTGAGGTTTTTATATGTTTGGTATAAATGCTTAAGTGCTGCAATTTGATGTAATGTCCATTGCATAAAAACAGTTTTTTGTAATTGTATTGATTTTGTTTCAGTTGTATGTCTTGCGATAAATTGTTCTCTTAGTGAATATAACTAAACCCATGTTTGCATGTATGTGTGTATATGCATGAACACACACACACACACACACACACACACACACACACACCTAGACATGCCATTCAGAATTAGATGGGCCATTCAGAATTAGATGGGCAACAGAAATCTACTGCAAAAAGTCAGCATACAACACTCCAACAGCAAACTGTGTGTCAGGCTTATAATCTGAAGCTGATGCAAGTTTAAACACTGCTTTTTACATGGGGAGGTACCTCCATGTGGAGGTCTCATCTTTGTCCTCCCCAACTCCATATCTCAATATCTCTGTATCTGTGTATTTATCTATATCTGTCTAATCTATATATATATCTGATATATATATATATATATATATATATATATATATATATATATATATATATATAAAATTATTTCCCGTCACTTGGTTGACTAACATACATCAGCATCCTGAAGGTTAACCACTGTATGTTGAAAACTGAAAATTCAGTCCAGAATCAAAAAAAAAAGAAAAGCTTGCACCAAAACTATGAATGATAAAATTCCTTTAATAGTAGCTAGTACACCAAGTAACAGTACTTTCACAGACTTTAAATCTGCTTCCTCAAGCTTCTCAGTGCTGCTTTGAATCAATTCAGTATTTATAATGAACCATTAATCAAACTATTAGTGTTATAAAGGTCAACAGATTCATTTAACACAATTATGCAAGTATGTAAGCTCTGGTTTTAAAGAAAACATTTCATTTATAGCAGGAGCTGTACGAGTCCTAAAAAATAGAATCCATTTATTCTCACATCTTTCAGTTGTATTTAAAATATCACCACCCCATCACAATCCTGAACTTGCTCTAAAATACAAAATTTAAAAGAATGTATGATACCTTTCTCTTGTACATGCTTTATATAATGAGTTTGTCAAAACATGTCTTTTAATTTCTGACACATGACTACTAATACGATTTTTTAACGTTTGATTTGTCTTTCCTATATAGAAGGATATACATTGGGTACACTTTGCCATGTACACAAAATTTCTAAGTTTTGCAGTTGCCACTAGCTCGTATATAAAAAATTGTATTTCGGATGGGATCATTAAAACTTGTGTGTGTGTGTGTGTGTGTGTGTGTGTGTATATATATATATATATATATATATATATATATATATATATATATATATATATGCATACATAGTCCAAAAACAAACTGGTGCATGCTTAAATAAGCTCGGTGCTCGGAATATACACAATTCAAGCACAAACATTAGAATGCAGCACCCTTTAATGTATAAAACCTCATAGTAAATCCAGAAGAAAAGGGCCCAAAACACTTAAATAAGTGTATAGAAAACTTTTATTCCAGTAGAACAGACATTCAAGCAGTTTCTGTAGCAGCCATTCAGCTCCAACAACACAGACCAGTGACCGGTTTCGCCCCCTGGCTTCGTCGGTGTGGAATTACAATACAGCAACCACCAGTATTTATATGTTATGGTCCCCATTCAGTTAAAAGCATACACATATTAAAGAGCAAATTTCCTAATATAGAACCCACATCCAAAAAGCATATTTTTCAAAGAACATGGATCAACGTATTACATATACAATTAAGTACATATAATCAACCACACTGTTCTTGTTATTCTCTTCTTTGGGCCAAAACTATTATGTGTAAAAATATTATACACTTAATATAAACACATAATGTTGACCAAAATGTTGAGAAAAAAGACAGTGAAAATATGAATCAAACATCACCAATGATCATTAAGTCCGGGCTTGTATAATAAACTTACATCTGTATGTGGAGAGAGTAGTGGTGAGACTCCTGAAGTCATCTGCCTTGCCAAAAATGCTGTTGATTCCGACCCAGTCGGTCCCAGAGCCACTTGAGTCCATTTCCCCTTCTGTGGTTCCTCCTTCAAGCCATGCTGGGCTTTCAAAGCCGGAGTGCTCGGTTCCGCTGGTTGTCAAATCCTCGTTTACAGCACCCCCCCCCCCCGAGGCTTTCTCAGAGCCGAGTTCCACTCCGACACCTTCGGTGCTGTCTGGGGTGTCTAGGAGCCGAAGCTCTCCAGTCAGCCCCGACAGGGACACTTGGACCCGGACCTCTTCAGTTCTGAGTCTCCCTCTCGATGTGTCGGCTTGGGTGAGCTCGGACCGTACGTCCATCTCAGAGCTGATGGCTCTGGAGCCGATGACTTCCTCTGTCTCCTTGGAGCCGGGGAGGTCGGCCTTCGAGATGATGCGAAGTGTGCTGTCCCGATCATCAGCTCCACCCAGGGGTACCGACACTCTTCCCGCTTGGGCACTGACCTCTGTCTCAGCATCTACTTCCTTTCTAGACAGCAGAGATCAGCAACCTCAGGAGGCCCCGGCTGGTGGCCCCCACTCTTGGGAGACCTTCCCGGAATATCCTTCTGAGGAACCCCCTCAGAAGAGGACATGCAAGAGGAAGCATGTAGACTCCCAGGATGAGTTTCTTCCCTCCGACACTGGCCTCAAGTCAGAAGGGTCCACCAAGTCATCCTCTGATGATGTCTCCTGTGTAGACATCTTAGAGATCTTTAAGCAGAGGTGTGGCTGGCCCACTGTTACCCCTTCTGATGAGGAGTCAGTGTACCTGAAGGCTTTCGGGTCTCAGCCTACAGCCTCTTGGGTGTCTCCATCTTTCGACGAACTTTTAAACGTTGTTAGTCGAAAGGTGTGGGAGACTCCTGATGCCGTGGAGCCAGTCCCCAGGAGACCCAATACATTTTTGTCAGCCCCCAAGGAGAAGGAATTTTTGTCCAAGGTTGTTCCTGTAGATACCATGGTAGTGGCCACTAAGATGGAGCTAGCGGAGACTTCTTCGTCTGTCAATCTGCTGAACAAGGAGTCTCAAGCGATGGCCAGATCCGGGAAGCGTATCTTTCATCAGCGGCATTCACTCTCAGATCGCTGAACTACCTAACACATTTTACAAAGCTTCAGAGAGATCTCCTTAAGGAGTTGGGAGAGACTCTACAAGGTACTTCTACTGAAGGAGCCCCCGATAAGGTGTCTGCTCAGTTGTCCACCTTGAATTCCATTGTTAACTCCTTCATGAGGCTGATTTCTTATGCAGCTGATGGAGCGAGCAAGGCAGCCGGTTCAGGAGTTTCCCTTAGGAGGCACTCCTGGATGCTCTTGTGTAATTTTGCGGAGCCATTCAAGTCTACCTTTACCAACGCCCCCTTGTTTGGACCTAAGGTAAAAGACAAATTCACCAGGTGCGAGCAAGAAGGGAAAACACTCTCTGCCTTGGGAGTACATTTTACTGTCCCCTCTACACCATACACCAAGGGTCAGAGAGGTGGTAAAATGTGGTTCACGAAGTCCCAGAGGTTTTTCCAGGATGCACAGGGTGACTCTTCCTTCAGAGGCAGAGGAGGAAGAGCAAATGGTAGACGTCGCCCTAGTGGCAGGGGCAGACTGCAAAACCAGGGAGGCCGCAGTTTGTTTCGAGATCGACCCTATCAGCGCTCCTGATGTGGGGCCCAGCTTTGCTTCTCTGGAGCCGGTCGGGGGTCGCATTTCTTTGTATCCAGAAGCCTGGCTAAGCATCACCAGAGACAAATGGGTACAAAGAATTATCACCAGAGGTTATTCCATACCCTTTTCTCTTCCACCTCATGTTTCCAAGAGGATCCCAGATGTTCCACCCAATCACAGGGATCAAGCAACCGTAAAAGTGAACAAGTTGCTCGCAAACAGAGTCATCCAAACTGTCCCCGCAGACCAGGTAGGATTTGGAACTTACTCCAGATTCTTTTTAGTGCCAAAACGTACAGGGGACTGGAGGCCCATCTTGGACCTCAGCAAATTAAATGAATCCGTAAAGGACAAGTTCTGGATGGTGACACTGCAGTCTATACTCCCTCTATTAGGGAAAGACACTTGGATATGCTCAATAGACCTCCAAGATGCGTACTACCACATAAAAATGGACAGAGCATCGAGGAGCCATATACACTTCCAGCTGCGAGCTAGTCACTACCAGTTTCATGCTCTGCCCTTTGGTCTCACCCCAGCCTCCAGGGTGTTCACCAAGTGCATGGCAGTAGTGACAGCTCACCTGAGGCATCTAGGATTCCAAGTGTTTCCGTACCTGGCCGACTGGCTCCTGGCCACCCCCACCAGCCATCTACTTCTTCAAACCAGAGACTCCACTATCTTACTTTGTGCCCAGTTGAGGATTACTATAAATTGGGAAAAGTCTTTCTTATCGCCCTCTCAATTTGTGACTTTTATAGGCGCATAAATAGACACAGTCTCCATGTTGGCTCATCTTCCAGCAGAAAGAACAGAATCTCATACAACTCCTTCATCTACTCCCCATCCAGAAAGTCAAGGTAGAGACAGTGCTGAAACTCCTAGGGGCCATGACCTCCACCATATTGCTAGTCCCTCTTGCCAGACTACACATGCAGATTCTTCAATGGCTTCTGTCATCCCAGTGGTCCTTCCAACAACTGCCTCTATCCCACCACATCCTTTTAACAGAGTCTTGCAAAAAGGACCTCCGTTGGTGGATCCAACTCAACCAACTAATGATAGGCACTCCATTCCTTCCTCGCCATCCCGTTGCTGCTGTGACCACGGATGCCTCACAGGGTGGGGGGGGGGGGCATTATCTAGGCAGGACTGTCCAAGGCAAATGGAATCATCATGAGACTCACCTGCATATCAGTGTTCTAGAGATGAGGGTGATGCTTCTGGCATTGCAAGCACTCCATGACCTCTTCTTCCTCTTGGGACAATAGCAAAACAATCAGACATGTCGGTGGTATGGTATCTCAACAAACAAGGCAGAACCAGATCTTACCCCCTTCATCGAGAGGCTATTCGTGTTTGGAAATGGCAATATCTTCCCACCGCTTTCTAGTGGCAACGCACATCCTGGGGACAACCAACATGATAGCCGACAAACTCAGCCAGGCAATCTTGATGCCTCACGAGTGGTCTCTGAAGCAGGAAATAGTGGAACAGATTTTCTGCAGATGGGGACAGCCTTGCTGTGATCTTTTCGCCAGTCTGATCAACTCCAAATGCAGCATCTATTTTTCCCTTATCCCCCCTCGGGGGGAGTCACCGAGAGATGCACTTGTTCACGATTGGCCCCTGGGTCTCCTTTATGCCCCCCCCTCCTCTCATATCCAAGGTGATTCAGAAAGTGAAACTGGCATTGTCAGGTTTGGTTCCCTTTTCTCGGGCCTCATCTACTCGACGACCCATGGACTCTGATCCCAGTGCCAGATCTATTGACGCACAGGTCAGGTTCTCTTCATCCCAGCCTCCACACCCTCAATTTGACAGCTTGGCTGCTCCAGTTCCATCCCTAGTCAGGCTTCATGATTTTTCACCCGCTGTGACCCACATTCTCACAAACCCTCCACTAGAAAGTTATACAGCAGCAAATGGAGAAGGTTTTCTATCTGGGCTAGGAACAGAATATTGACCCTTACACCGCATCTATTTCAGTGGTTTTGGAATTCTTGTCTGAACTTTTTCTCCAGGTTTCTGCTGCTGCCACAGTTAGGGTTCAGTTGGCAGCAATATCAAATTTTCATTTGGGTCAGCATGAGTCTAATCTGATGTCACACAGATTGTGTAAAACCTTCCTTAAAGGTGCTACTTTGTTGAGACCTCCCTTTGAGGAACTGGTAGCTTCAAGGGATCTCAACTTCATCCTATCCATATTAACATCTCCACCCTTTGAACCAGCTAATTCGTGTTCGTTGAAGTTTCTTTCTTGGAAGGCTTTGTTTTTGGTGGCCATTACATCTGCTAGACTAGTATCAGAGTTATAAGCACTGTCCATCAAGCCCCCTTATTTGATTTTCCACAAAGATAGAGTATCTCTCCACACAAATTCATCCGTTGTCCCTAAGGTGTGCTCTCATAATAACTTGAACCAAACTATAGAGCTTCCGGTGTTCTTCCCTAATCATTCCATCACAGCAAAATACAGATTTCATCAGCTGGATGTTCACAGACAATTAGGGATTCTATCTACACCTGACCAAGGAATTCAGGAAGTCAGACCAATTGTTTGTTTCCTTCTCTGACTCCAGATTAGGTCTCACAGTTTCCAAAGTGACCCTTTCGACTTGGATTTCCAGTTGTATATCCTATATTTATTCTTCCGATGGAAAGCCTTTACTGTTCAGGATTAAGGCTCATTCTACAAGATCCCAGTCTACTTCTGCAGCCTTTCAAACCAGGGTTCCAATTAATAATATTTGTGCAGCAGCAACCTGGGCCCCCCTCACACCTTTATTATTCCTTACAAATTGGATTTGACCTCTAGGGGTAGAGCCTCCTTTGGTTCCACGGTACTCGGGAGTATTTTTTCTGTGAGCCACCCAAGAATAAGGTGCTAAGGGACGAGATAGGACTACAGAACATAAAGAAGTTATGTCCTCACCATAACGTTCCATGTTTGCAGTCCATCTCGCCCTCCATTCTTACAAACCCACCTTCCTACCCCCTTCCTGGAAGGATCTGAAGACAGAAAAACTTTTCATAACAGCTGGAGACCTTTTTATTATTGTTGTGCTTTCTGGATATTTTTCTTTCTGTCTTTCTGTAGTTTAGCAGCAAACAAGATCTAGGGATTATACTGGTGCACCATGTGAAACTTACCTAGCCACGAGCCAACTAGAAGACTTTTGAGCATTGTAATAGGCCAAGTCGGAGCCAGACCCTTGTGTAAGAATGAAGGACGAGATGGACTACAAACATGGAACGTTATGGTGAGTACATAACTTCTTTTTACTTGGTGTACTAGCTACTATTAAAGGAGTTTTATTATTCGTGGTTTTGGTGCAAACATTTCTTTTTTTGATTCTGGACTGATTTTGTTTATCGGCACCAATTTATTGGTAAGACATTTATTTTTCTCTTCGAAAACTGAAAATTCAACAATGTACTACACAAGGTCAGTTAAACAGATGTCGACCAAACCAACGTAAAATATAAATATAAAATGTACACACACACCTCTATGTACATTAATTTCATTGTGCATGGAAAACAGGAAACAAACCCTAAAAAGGAAGAAAATGGCTTGCATTTGTACTGTATTACCTTGTCATACAGTGTCGAATGATCCAAGATCTGACTTTGGTACATTGGGCCTGACTTAATTCAGTTCCTGCAATTTAGTTCTTTGAAAGGCAAGAATAACAGACCACAAGAAATGTGTTAACGGCTTTAGTAGGTTCACTTTGACCAGCGTTTAAATTGCTGTTTACCATTGTCCTTAAATGTGAATGGTAGCATTTCTTTTTAATGTCTTGACCAATTGTTTTGTAGTCATAATTTTTTATGTCCTTCTATTCATATGGTGCAGTATTCATAACCTGAGGGAGTCCACCCCTGGCTGACTTGTATGTCTGGCCAGTATGCAAAAGTCTTAATGCTACTGTGAGGTGAGTGTGACACCACACATCAGCTGGCCATGAGGAGATTTTGGGTGTAAAGTGGACATCAGCACATACCAACCTCAGAACATTTCTGCCGCCCGTCTGATCACCTGCTCCTGTCGTCACTCGCCAGATAAGTCACTAACTTTGGTTTAGATAAGTACCCCATTGGGGGGGGTGTTTCTTTAAATTTTGGCTACTGTTTTATGCTGTGATTACATGTCAGTTAGGAAGGGCAAGAGTCAGGGTGGAAGGCAGATTTCACATAAGGATTCACACGATCTCTGCTTGCTTTGCTTAGGCCCAGACCAACACCAATCTGTAATCCCTTTATACCCAAAACCCTTCGCAGCCATCTAGCTTCCCTAAAATTATATCTGGAGAATCAGCACCTTAAGCGTTAATGTGTGATATGGAGACGGCGTCAGCCCCTTCAGACAAGCCCCAACCTAAAAAGGCCAAGAAGTCTCAGCCTGATCTTCCTGCTGCTTCCTCTCTTCAGGGCGACCCTCCCAAAGCCAATGTGGGCCCAGAGGCCGTCCTGGAGTTGGTAGCCATCCCTTTGACAGATGACAGTGGAAGCTGTGAAGGACAATACCAACACGTCCCTGAGGGAATTGGGTGTAGGGGTGGAACCAGTGCTTGTAATTACTGAAGGCCCGCGTGGTGTCACCCAAATCATCGTGTAGGAGGATGTGCCTATGGACATTGTGGAGTGCAGGCCGACATCTGGCCCATTCACCTTCCACCACATGGAAACTCCTAAAAAGAAAAAAGTTAAAATTAAACATGTTTCTCCAGTTCCCCAGGATCAAGCACCAGATTGACAGGCCTTTTTAATTCCTTTATTGTTATACATCAGACTTTGTCTCCTTCTTTCCCTTCTCCCTCCTTTCCTCCATCTACTCCTTTAAAGAGGACCTCTGAGGATATTTCTTCAGATGCTAAGGAATCATCAAGAGATGAATCCCTGGCTTATTCAACCTTAATTTCTTTCCCTTTGGGTTATGCCTTACCAGAAGAGGAATCTAATGGTACAGATTCTCCTGGGGAGGATATTTCCTTTGGGGCAACTATTCTGATAATCAAAGAGTTCTTCATATGGGACTGTTGCCATGTGTCTGACATACAAAGGAGGTACTATGACCTCCTTCAGATGGACTCTCCCCTCTACATCTGCAATTCGCCCTGTCCTACTGGCCTTCTTAGATTCCTTTACATCTGCTTCTAAATGCTCAGACTCTCAGCCTCCGTCTCCCAAATGCCCAGATAGATTTTATAAGGTGCCTGAGGACAAATTCCTCTTCAAAGCCCGCTGCAGACCCAGCTACCATATTAGCTTCAACAGACAAGGCTTCCAAATCATTGCTTTCCCACCTACTGGCTTCCTTTGGATAAGGAGAGCAAAGTCACAGAGAGGTTAGGGAAAAAGTATATACCTCAGCTACTTTGGCTTTCAGGGCAATTAATTATCAAACTCATATAGCCAAATAATCCCTAGGTCTCTTATCAGATACAGGAAAGCTCTTTTCTGAGCTCCCTGATTCCCCCACCAAGGCTAAGCTCTCCTCCGTTCCTCCACTCAGGTTACAAGGCACTCCAAGTGCAGTTATGTTGTCCTGGAGGCCTCAGGCCAGGGCAGCTGCATCTGGGTCTATACTGAGGATGTATTCATGGCTCTGGCTTCAGCTCTTGCCTAATGATATTAAGGCCAGGTTACTGGATGCCCCTCTGAACAGCAACACCTTGTTTTGTTATTTGGCTGCAGAACTATTTAAATCACTTCAAGAAAAGGGCAAGGAGCTCCATGATCTAAAACATATCTTTGTCTCCCCTGACCCCAGGTTCCAGTGGAATTACCCTACCAAAACCCCTTTTGTCAGATAGCCAGCTAAGCCATCTTCCACCAATGGTAAGAGGACTCCAGGAAACAAATCCCTTCAAAGTCTGCTATTTTCCACTTCAACTTAAAAACAGCCCTTTCAGGCTAAGCCTGGTAGTCTATGACTACCTGCCTCCAGCCCCATCTATTCCTTTGTCTTTTTGCCTCTCTCTTTCTCTCCCTGCTTGGAATCAGATAACCTAGGATTCTTGGATCCTTTCCATCATCCAACAAGGATATTTCATGGTCTTTGAAACTCTTCCCTCCTTCAGGGACATCGCAGAACCACCAAAAGAACAATTGGAATTCTTTCCCCAGGTCATATCTAATCTTCTCTCTTAAGGCACTATTCAGGAAGTCCAGCTCTCTCAAGAAGGAAAAGGATTTTTTTGGTTTCTGTTTCCCAGGAATGCTGGCCCCTGGAGGCCCATTCTAGACCTTTCCCATCTTAAATACCTTTCTGAAGGTCCCCACCCTTCCCCCACTCATTTTCCCAAAGACATCAAAGATGCCTACCTTCATATCCCCATTCACCTACGGTTCAGTAAATTTCTTTGCTTTTCTGTTGCTTCCTCACATTTTCAGTTCTGAGCTTTGCCCTTTCATCTGTTTACGGCACCGATGGTCTTCACAAAATGCGTAGCGCCCGTCATAGCCTACTGCAGGCTACAGGGTATACAGTTTTTTCCTTACCTAGATGATCTTCTCATCCAGTCCCTGTCCCCAGACATCCTTCAGGAGAATCTCTCCTTCACGGTTTCTCTTCTGGAAAGTCTAGGTTTTGCAATAAACTGTCAGAAGTCTACTTTGACCCCTTCCCAAGACCATGTTTTTCTTGGCTGCAGGATTCAGCAGACAGGATTCTAGCCTCCTTACCTCCAGAAAAGTTCCTGTCCCTTAACTCCTATTTCTAGGACCTGTTTACCCCTTCAGTCTCCAACTGCCAAGGACTTTCTCTACCTCCTGGGGTTCATGGCCTCAATGATTTCCATGTTCCCTTAGCCAAGTTGCACATGAGAAAATTCCAGTGGTTCTTGAGGACAGTTTGGAAGCAACGCTCTCACCCTCTGCATTTTGTCATCCCACTCGTATCCTGCTTGAAAAGGGAGTTTGACTGGTGGATACTTCAGGTTGCAAGGAATCCAGGCCCACCCTTGCTACCACCTCTTACCTACCACTCAGGACCTGTACACTGATGCTTCAGATGTAGAATGGGGTGCAACTCTGGAATCCTAGTAGGTCAGAGATTTCTGGTCTCCAACCCAAACAAAGAAGCACTTCAGCATATAAGAAATTAGGGCCTTGATTTTTCCCCTCCAAATCTTCAAGCCTTTGCTTTCCCCAGGGGTTCGTAGGTGGTTCACAGACAACACCACTGTCTTCTGGTATGTCAACAAATAGGTGGGGCAAAGTCTTCTCTCCTGTGCAGACTGACTTTACAGACCTGGGAGCTAGCCTTGCAGAGTCAAGTCTCTCTTCAGGGTGTCTACATTCCTTCCACTGAGAATGTTGTGGCAGACACACTTAGCAGGTCTATGGCTCAATCCCACGAATGGATGTTACACAGGGATGTGATGTCCTTCAAGGATGCATCTGCAGTCATAACAAATGGGTTGTCCTGCCTCAGGCAGCCCTTCGGTCGGCCGGATTCCAAAGTCTGGGTCTGGCCTCTGCTGATGTCGCACTTCACCCGGCTGGACATTCCTGCCTGGGCACTGTGGACCCCCCCCCCCTGCTTCTATGTCTATTTCTCCAGGGGCTAAAGCAAAGCAGCCAAAAACTTTCCACCCTCCTTCAAAAGCTCTCTCTAGGCCCCCCAAGTTCTCCCAGATTCTCAGCTTGCTGAGACCTTTATTCTCTGATCACTGAACCCCTCTGTCCTCCTCCCTCCTCTGGGATGGTTCAGATGTCGGATGGGAGAAGGGGAAGGCCATTTTATCACCTTATGAGGGATGAAGAAGAGATCCATTCTTTCTTCTGCTCACACCTCCAGCAGAATTTTGGGAAACCCTACACTCCAATGAGGAACACTTCCAAATGGCAGGGTCAGGATTTTTCTGATTCTAGCTACCACTTGTATAAGGCTCATGCTGCAGACCCAGAAACCATTTCTCAGGGCCCTAAAGGTGTTGCAGCTGCCTCTGCAAAAACCCACTACCATCTGAAAGATGGGGCAAAAAAGGTTTATACATCTTCTACTCTTTCTGCCCTGAACCTTTAGACCGTAAGTCCCTTCATTTGGTACACAATTCTCAAGCCAGGTCAGTAATCATTCCTTAAAATGTGGCTATGATGCACTGGAGGCTTCATTTAGATCAGCTATGACTGCATGCCTATTAAATCCTTACCAGACCATGTTAAGTCTAAACTCTGGATGCCCCTATGGAGAAACAAACAAAGTTTGTGCTCCCCTGCACAGGAGGTTCTAAAGAAAGTGGGACAGACACATCTTCTTCTCTGATTCTTTCCAGACCACAACTGGAAGCACCACCCTTGAAAAAGCCTTATATTCTCAAGAATTGGGCATTGTATTACAGAGACAAATGGGACTTTACAAACATAGACAAGGGCTACAGGTTTCACTTCCACTGCCAAACCTCAAGTCAGAAATCAGCTCTAAAACAAATCATCAGTTTACTAAGTTAAGGATGAGAGCAGAAGAAGGAAAAGGTATGAACCAAGCCCAACATTTTACCAGACTATTCCTAGAACCAAGAAAAAAAAAAAAAAATCAATGGATTCCTATTCTGTTGTCCGCGCACTACACACATACTCATTGTTCAAAATTCAAAATGCTGACCCTACAGCAACTTCTTCCCATGTGGGCAAAGGAGTCTCTTGGCTGGACTCCTAGATCTCAAGGAGGCATACCTGCACTACATTATCTCAGCATTGCCTTGACTTATGACTTATCCCAGCCCATCTATCAAGAAATGCCTGGCATCAGTAAGTAATCATTGCAGGCAGGCTTCAATTCAATCTACCCATACCTGGGCGACTGCCTAATACAAGCGGACAACAAGACAAAATTAATAAAAGGATTTGGCCAATGCAAGTTGGTGGTTAAGGAATGAATGGTAATGAACACAACACACACAAGCCTAAGCCCAGATACCAATCATTCCATGTCTGAAAAAAAATTCCTGTGGTGGGCTCAGGCCTGTCAGATAAACAGAGGATTGCCTTTCCACAAACCACATCCAAGGCAGACCATCCACATGGAACAAGTGTATCCAAGGCCTATGGTCCATTCATCCAGGACACTTGACACTAAACGGACAAAACTACACAATACCACAGTCATGTGGTACATCAAGGCACAGGATCACCTCTATGCCGCCCGGGACGGCAATGGACCTTGGTGGCCCTGAATCTCAACATCCAATCAAAGGCCAGGGCCATTTGTACCAGGAAAGAGATTCACTACGCACACAGCTTAAGCAAGCAGGACTACCATGGATGCTCAGATGGTGGATGCTGCATATTTTATTTTTCAACAAAATAAAAAAGAAATGGGGAAGAGAGAGAGTTTGCTCCCCACACAACACACAACACCAACTGAAGAAATTCTTGCTCAAGAGTATACCACCACTTGCCTGGAGTGTGGACTTCTTCTTTCAGCTGGAAGGACCTGACAGTATATGCCTTTCCACCTCTTCCTTAGATGTACATGTTTTACAATCTTAACTACTACACCATCATTTATCTGCCTCCTCCCCCCCAGTGGCTATAGTATTCTACCCATTTTGTTATGACTGCAGATCCATCCTTGAAGGACATAAGTCTCACCCTCCTTCCCTATTCCTAGGTTCTAGGGTGCCTAGCTAGCTAGCTAGCTGAATATGGTGTATGTATTTGTTTTGTTGTATGTATATACTATATACTTCTACTGTTACTGTTTTTTTTTATTTTATGCATTTATTAGCCTTAGCCTTAGGCCTTGGGCATCTGGGGGGGGCAAAAACACTGAGGAAAATGCCGGGCTGTGCCTTTTATACCCTAGCAGCTATACATCAGAGCCAGCCAGACCCAGACTTTGCATGGCCGACCGACGAAGCTGCTGAGGCAGGACAACCCATTTGTTATGACTGCAGATGCATACCTATCGGACATCTACATTTATGGCAGGTACAAAACTGTACTTTTCTGGTCTTGGTCCATCAGTGGGGTATACCTCAGATAGATCGGTTTGTCTCCCCCATGAACAAACAAAATTTTGTGCCAGAATCCCACATCCCTTGGCATGGAAGGTAGACACTCTATCCTTTTCTTAGAAGGGGATGTTTCTATATGCATTCCCCCCTTCCCACTTTTCCAAAACGTCCTATTGAAAATCCAGCAGGAACAACCAAAAGTCTTGCTGGTGACTCCCTTCTGGCCAAAACATATTGGTTCTCCCTCCTCTTGCATTTAGCCTAGGGCAGTCCCCACAAGTTACCCCACAGTATGGACCTTCTCATACAGGACAAAGGAACTCTAGTATGTCCACAGATGTCGACTCTAAACCTGACCCTATGGGTGATAGGGTGTTCATTCCCTTCAGTCACCTTTTTTTCTGAGTACGTGCTTCAAGTTCTGCAGGAGGCCAGAAAACCTACTAGTAGGAAATCCTACATTTCCAAATGGAAGAGGTTTCCATCTGGTGTCTCAAAAAGGATTTTATTTATTTATTTATTTATTTTATTTTATTTTATATTTGATTACCGGATTGGTATGATTGGGCAGTCAGGTACCTGTTTTCAGCAGAGACCCAGGGAGAAAAGCTCCACATAAATGACAGTCATAAAATACAAAATACAAAAATACAACAGCTTTACAACCACTGTTAGGACAAAACCACTGGGACGTCCACTATCTCTGTGAATTGATGAAATGTTGGCTGTCTTGCTCTTCAGTTAAAGCCCATCTTTCTGCCATCTCTGCTTATGACTCCACCTTTAGCTTCTAGGTTGGAAGTTAAACTGTTCCTGAAAGGCATCCTTCACATCAGACCACCAAGGAAACCAGTTCTTCCTCCTTGGAATCTCAGTTTTGGAGAAACTTATGCAAGCCCCGTTTGAGCCAGCAAGTTCCTCTTCCGTACAGCATTGCACCAGGAAAACTGTTCTCTCATGGCAACTACTTCTGCCAGAAGGGTCTCTGAGTTACAAGCTGTAATTGTCTAGCTCTCCCTTTACAGTCTTACACAGGGATAGGTTGTCTTTACACACTAACCCCTCCTTTAAGCCCAGTGTGGCTAATGAGTTATCCCTCAGTCAGTCAGTCAACCATCAAACCTTTTTTCCTTCCCTTCAATCCTCCAGTGAGAAGATTCTAGACACTTAAGATGTGCACAGGCAACTCAAATACTACCTGATGCTTACCTGGCCCCAAAATCAGGCTGGTGCTTTTGTAACATTCAGGTCTGAGGTTGGTACATGCTGATGTCTGCTTTATACTGTGTCTCTTTATGGCCGACGTACACTAGCTAATGTGCAGAGTCACACATACCTCAGAATAGCATGAAGACTTTTGTATACTTGCCGGACATACAAGTCAGCCAGGGGTGGACTTCCTCATATTATGAATACTGCAGCATATAGAAGCAAAGGACATCTATGGTTATCGTTAGATTTTACACAACTATTCTTTCTTTTTGCCAAGCGTCATGATGCTACGTGTATTAACATTTTTTGTGAGGTGATTGTTTACAGCAACTAAAGAGCTACTGCAGACAGTCTTTGAAAATTTGGCATTTTTATTGAAGTCATTATATTTCCCAGATTGCAGTCATCAGAGTATTAGGTCATCCATAATCCAGTTCCTGCTTTTATTTTATTGTATAATACATGTTATGATTTGAAAGAGCAAGATGGTGGCGACTGGCCGCTTTACCCCATTTGTTCTATTTCAGGTCGCTACCCCCCACTGGTGTATTTATTTCATCTTTTAAGCCATTTTCATTTTTGTTGTTGGTCATGGCTATAATGTGTGTTAGCATTTTGATTTAATTCTCTTTCCAAATTGCAGTTTTACACTGTTCATTTGTGAGATTCAAAGAGCAGCTTTCCTGGATGACATCACAAAATATAGCAGAAACATAGACTGTTTTGACAGTTGCTTAGCATCATTTTCTTGCTTTTAGTCTTGTCTAGAATGGATGGTTTTGGAGCTGTTTTCAGGTTGGTGATGGCTCCTTGCTGTCTAGACAGCCCTACAGTGCAATGTCTGTCATGAAGTCTGTCAGCAGTATATCAGAATTAGACTGAATTTTGGTGACTTTCATTGCGGCCTCACAGCTATGATCCTTTGTTGTGAGACCATTTCAGTCTGTGGGCCAGATTCCAAAAGACCGGCTGTCAGAGGAAGTTTGCCTTGATTCCAGAAGGCCTGATCTCCGAGTAGGTTGACCTACTTTGGTGCAAGGCCTATCTATAAAAAGGCTTACACCAGGGGGCTAGATTCCAAAAAAGTTGTTCGCAGCGTAAGTGGTCATTTACTTTAAGAGCAAGTCTTTTGGAATCAGGCCCCATGTTTAAGCTGCTCATTTGTTTGTGACTTAGTTCTCATGTGATCCAACAATATTTTTACTCCAGACTGGTCTGCTTGGATTTATTTTATTTAATTTAAATAATTATTTTTTGATTTAAACATTTCTTTTATTATATGTTTCATGTTTATTATTTTGCATTTTGATGTATTTTATTTTTTTTACTATTTTATTGTGCTATATTTCATTTAAAAACTCTTATAAACATGCAGTTCCAATTTATATAGGAGAACAACACTTAAAAAAAAAAAAAAAAAAAAGTGGCCACAGCACAGTGCCTTGTGGAACACAATCGATAATGTCATGACGGACAGTTGTTCCGCGCTGTGACTGAAGTCTTGTATCATGTTGCTTAGTCAGTTTACCTATCGAGTTATTTATGAATTCTCATGTAGTGTTTATTGTAAAATATTAATTTGAATGTGTGTGATTAAAAGACTACTTTTTGTTTTGTTTGTAAGCAGCACCTTTGTGTAGGTGTTTAATATTTCTAATCATATCAGTATTTGTCAAGTATTTAAATGCAAAAAATTAGGCCATGTGAGTTGTCGCATAGACATTGTGCTTTGATTAGTTATTATGATAAGCCCTAATCTCAGATGACTGTAGAGATCAGATTCTTTTCAATGTGCTATACTGTCTAGAAGGCATTTAATACATATAGGGAGATGTGCATTGTGTCATTGACTGTTGTAGTAACTTCTGCTGCAGAAGCGCTGATGTCATGTCTTTTTTCAAGAGATTAGCACCCATCCCTTCAAGATCAAGCACATTTTCTACCACCTATACTACAGCACATCTGCAGTGTAACAGGCGACACCCACCCACACCTTCTTTTTCTCATCACAGAATGTGAAAAGATGGATGCAGTTTGTTAAAACGTGGTCAATACCATTAGTTTGATCTGGCTTCCACAGTACAGATAAGTGTCAATCTGTCTCACCTTTTATTCTTGCATGTTTAAAGCCTTAGGAACTTTCTTGCTGTCAGAATGCATGGTCAGTGATTGTATTACAAGTAAGAATCAAATACCCTTCCATGATCAGTGTGTATGTTATTTGAGGAGGAAGCGCAGTGTTACTCCCGTCCCTGTTTTGCTAGGTTCAATCAGGAAAACCATCATCTGTGTAACCTGTTCAAAAACAAAATGAGAAACACATTCAAGAAGGAATCCCAAGAGGCTTTTGGCATACCTATAAAGTCCAAAGGACATTCTAGGTTTAAGATCATCTGGTCCAGTGAAGTGCTTTTGCAACACCAGCCTCTGGCACCTAATTGGACTGAGACAGTGGTGATGACCCTCACAAGTGTACCATTACTCTGAGACAGTACATCCTCCTCAGCTGGCATTTTTCTACTCTGTTATGATGCATCTATGCAGGCCACTTATTCTGACATCTGCTTTATTATTATTATAACAGAAAGGTACATTATGCCTTAAGACCTTTTTCTTCAGGGATATTCTTTGGTTTAAGACATAGGTCACTGGTATCTGCCTATGACTGGAGACCTATAAACAGGGCCAAGATGTACAGGTCTTGTATGTATTCCATTTTACCTCAACATGAGTTTATGAATCTTCCTGCGATCCCCCAGGCCTGCTGTCAAGATCTGATGATAATGGCTCATAATTTTGTCTTGTCCTTTACGAACCTTCATCCCAACATCAGTGATGTGTTCTACTTAAAAAAGAAAGAGAACACTGCCCTCTGAGGAGTCCGATTCCGGGATAGGTTCACTGACCATTTCAGGCCAGATGTCAAGGATATCTTATATACTTCCTCACCAAATCGTTTTCATTTGGGCATCTTGAAGTAAAATTGGGATATAAAGATTTTATGCTGCCCAGAAAGGGTCCAGGAAACATCTGGGTCTTCCAGAGTTAGAAACCTTAACAGAGTCTTCAGTGAATGAATTCTTGGAAATGCTTTTACTAATGTCTCTCAGGATCCAGACTCCCAACTCCTTGCTGCCTAGAAACTCAACCATTTTCCAGGGTTGTGAATTCCTGCAAGTACCCCATACAAGAACCCTACTGCTTATTCAGCTGTGGTTCCCATGTTTTTCAGCAAGGGATCTACAAGGGCTCTTTCCAGTGATCTGTAGGGTAAGATACTTTACCATTTTTTTCACAAAGGTATACACCTCTGCCACCATTGCCCTTGGGAACCTTAACTACTGAACTCTTATTTTAAGTACTGGGTGAGTACCTGGTTCCAAGTTAAAGAAAACACTAAGGAGCTAGAGGATAAGGCCATAAGGGAAGAGGTCCTGGAGTTGTGCAACTTCACCAACCAGATTGGCAAGTGCTTTGTCAGAAGTAGTGCTGATACTGTGGATGTAGCCTGTAGGGTGGCAGCAGCAGCAATAATGGGGTATGTCAGTAGGTGACATTCCTGGCTAAGGACCAAGCCCCCACCAGATCATGTAGAAGTTAAGTTCCTTGGTTCGCCACTAGAAAAGGAAGTGCTTTTTGAACCCTATGTGGAATGTGTAAGGAACTGTAAGAAAAACAGAAGAATATATGGTCTGTGAAACAGATGATCACTCTCCTGCACCAAAATACAGCAGAATCTTCCCTACCGATAGTCTGCCATAAGGCCAAGACAAAATGCCAAGCTGACCAAAAAAGTGAAGCCTGGGGACCCTCATCTTAGATTGTGAAAAGGCACAGCAGTGACTCGGAACAACTCTGTCCCCTCTGTGTGCTTCACATCCCACCCCAGCCTGTACCTTCCCAAAATCTACCTACACATTCTATGCTCACTTAAAGGCGTCCATATTATATTATCGTACAATGAAAATAGCGAACGCTGTTTCATCGTACTGATAATATCTAAACAAAATATCGAACAAAAGGAACAGCGCATTTTTTCCCAGGGAAAAAATTCGCTGCTCTGTATAAAAAAAAAAAAAAAAAACTTGAACACAAATTTAAGTGGGGGGCTTTGACCCCCACACACCCCTACTTAAAATAAACCAACTCCGAGATCGCAGCATAGTGGAGGAAATGGCAAACTCCCAAAGGCGGCCCACCGAATTTTTTTCCCTGGGAAAAAATTTGATGTTCCATGACTTCGCTATTTTACGATTTCCACAGTATCAGATCGACTAAATAGCAATCACTATTTAGTCCATTCGATACTGAAATATAGACCCCATTTAAAGTGTAGGAGATGCTTATTTGTGAACGAATGGATGAAAATGACTCAGGACAGTTGATTCTAAGAATTTTGGTACAAGAGTACAAGAAGACGACACATGCTTCTGTTCAGGATGATTTCTGGTCCCAAGAAAAGATGGTCAGTTGAGGCTGTTGTTAGACTTATAGGCTAAACAAGTTCCTAAATACTCCAAAATTCAGAAAGTTAACTTTACAAGCCTTTTACCTCTGCTCTTTCCTTAAGCTTTCAGGGTTACCTTTTATCTGAAAGATTCCTTCTTCCATATAACTATACCTAGGTCATACAAGACAGTACCTCAGATTTAGAACAGGGGCTGTAACTTCCAATTTATTTCCTTGTCCTTTGGTTTGTTTAGTACACCCAGAGTGTTCATAATGTGCCTGGCTCCAGTATTGCATTTCACAAAACCAAGGGCATCCGCATCTACCATTCCTGTACAGTTGCCTGATTCATACTCCAGCCCTAGAGGAGCTGCAGACTCCTCTACAGTTTTCTCATACCTGTTTCCAAAAACTAGGACAGTCTTTTAACTTGGCAAAATCCCAGCTGTTATCCATGAGACAAGTCTTATTCCTGGACAATGTACTGGAGGCAATCAACCAGAGGGCATTACTTCCCTCAGGGAAGATGGTATTCCTTGCCTTTCCTCTGAGCCTTGGCCCTCCATGGTTCAGATCTGGTTCTGCCCCTGAGGCACAGATCCGAGGAGGCAGATTGGAGTTTCTTCAGGTCCATCTGCCTTCAAAGTGGTGGAAAGGGCCTTTTCTCCTCAGAGAACTGCTCTCTCATGTTTCGCATTCTACTTACTTCCCTGCATTGGTTCCTAGTCCTGAGTTGCACAGAGCTATTCCACAGGGACAAACAGAATTAGTAAGTGCCCAGCCAGTTCCTGTGAAAGAGCTTCCCTTTTCTTCCAAGACTTCATCTAAGCATCCCACAGAGGAGGTTCACCAGAAGAGAATGTGTAAAAGGAGAGACACATGGAGTCCCCTTTGTAGTTTCTTACAGAGGATACCAATTTTGACAAAGAAGAGGGATTCCCCCTGGTCACCACCTGATGCCATCTCCTTTTGAGGGATTATAAAGATCCTGAAACAGAAAGGTGGTTGGTCTTCCCCAAACCCCTTACCAGAAGAATCAGTATTTTTGGAGGCTTTTGGTTCTGGCCTATCTGCGTCTTGGGTTACCCCCCCACCAGTAGATAAACTTGTTGGTTTAGTAGCCCGTCAGGCTTGAAAGGGGCTGGACACCCATTCCAAAGAGACCAGGCAGGTTTTTGACACCCCCCCCTACAGACCACACTGGAGCAAAGGTGTCCTGCTAGATGCTGTGGTGGTGCCACTAAAAAGAAGCTAGCAGAACAGAGCTGTACTGTCTTATCTGCCTAACAGGGAGTCTAGAGTATTAGACAGTTCTGAAAAATGAGTTTTTGCCTCAGTAACTTTTGCCCTGAGGTCAGTTAATTACCTGACACATTTCACTCTGCCTCAGAGATTTGACCAAGGAACTTTCAAATGCTTAGAGTCAATGTCTGCTGAGGACTTTAAAAGAACATCCTCTCAGCTGGCCACTCTTTTGCCCATATCCAGTTCTTCGATGAGGTTGATCTCTCACACAGATTGAAGGCACCTCATGAATTGCTGGTTCCGGCATTGCCGTAAGGAGACATGCTTGAATGTGGCTTTGCGACTCTGCAGAGCCTTTTAAAACATCCTTTCTTAATGCCCTCTTTGGTGGCACGTTCCTGTTTGGGCCATCAATTAGAGATGTTGACCTGCAGTGAGCAAAAGGGGGAAAGACTGTGTGTGCCGTACAAATCAAGTTTTCTGTGCGTCAACAAACCTTTTTTAGGAGTCAGAGAGGTGTCAAGGAGATTTGGTTCCACAAATCTCAGGGTCCTTTCCAAGATCCACTCAGTGACAATTCCTCCAGAGGCACAGGAAGAAATTTCAATGGCAGACATCGCCCTAGAGGCAGAGGAGGTCCACAACATCATGGCTTTTGAGATTCTTTCCAACACAGGCCATTCCAGCACTCCTGAAGCGCTGCCCAACTGTCCATTTCTGGAGACAGTCAGGGGTCGATTTGTCTTTGCACCCAGATGCCTGGGCAGATATAATGCAAGACACTTGGGTGCTAAGCATAATATCCAGGAGGAGTTGCATACCATTTTCCCTTACTCCTCCTCCTCCGAAAAGGAAGAAACTTCCTGACGTTTCACCCATTCCGAAGAAGGCAGCAACACAAGAGATCCTGAAGCTGCTAGACCAGAGAGTCATCTGAAAGGTCCCTCCAGACCAGACAGGATTCAGAACTTATTTACGCTTCTTTTTAGTGCCAAAGAAAACAGGAGACCTAAGACCTATGTTGGATCCAAGCAATTTAAGTTGGTTTGTAAAGAAAGCAAAGTTTTGAATGATCACGATCCAGTCCATTCTGCTATTTTTTCACAAGGACGATTAGATATGCTCTGTAGGTCTTTAGGATGCATATCAACATATCAAAGTAGACCGGCAGTTCAGAAGACATCTTCACTTTAGGCTAGGAGCCAGTCATTACCAATTAATTGTCCAGCCATTTGAACTCGCCACAGCCTCCAGAGTGTTTACCAAACACATGGCATTGGTGGCAGCTTACTTGAGACTCAAAGGATTCCAGGTGTTTCCATATCTAGACTGGCTCCTTCCTGCCCCCTCCAAGCATCTACTTCTACATGCCAGGGACTATTTACTTCAGATTTGCAACTCTTTGGGCATAACTGTAACCCATGCCAAATATAAACCCAGTACAGAGCCTGGAGTTCATCGCTGCTCTTCTAGAAAATATGAAACAAATAGTATCCTTACCCCACAGCATTTATCTCTGTGATATGGACTCAAGTTCACTTTATCCTTATTTAGCTCCTTCGGCAAGGTCAGTAATGCAAGTATTAGGTTCCATGGCAGCGGCCATTGTTTTACTTCCTTTGGCATGCTTTTTTATGTGGGTTCTACAATGGACACTAGCTGTGCAATGGTCAATTCTATTCCAACCCCTATCCTATCCAGTCAGGCTCACCCCAGCTTGCAGAAGACATATCAATTGATGAGTGCAATCCAGTGATCTACATCTAGGCAGGTCATGTGTCCTTCCAGCTCCTACAGCCCACATGACCATGGATGCTTCCTAGTTGGGGTAGGGGAGCATTTCTCAGGAAGAACGTTTCAAGGCATGTGGTTCCTCCCCAGAGACCAAGTTGCATGGAGTTGAGAGCAGAGCAGTCCTTTTAGCGTTACAGGCCTTTCAAGATGCTTTTCCTTTCAGGGCTATTGCAATTCAGACCAACAACATGCCTATAGTCTAGTACAAAATGATGAACTCTATCGTACCCCATTTGTATAGAGACTGAGAGTATGGGAATGGGCTGTCTTTTCAAACCATTTTCTAGTTGCGACACACATTCCAGGGAAAACCAACGTGTTAGCAGACAAGCTAAGCAGATCCATACTGATGCCCCACAAGTGGTCTCTTAAGCGGTCTGTGGCAGAGATGATGTTCTGGCTTTGGGGTCAAACTTGCTGTGACCTATTTGCCACTCCCCCTCAACATAAATTTAAGAAAATGTTTAGTGTGAAAGATATGAGTTCAGTGGTAGGAACTCTTAGAGAATTTACATGTTATTCTCTAAGGTGCAATAACTAGACTAGACTTGACAAATTATATTTCACAGGAACATGTCCATTAAATTGAGAACTTTCAATAGACATCCAAAAACTATTGCAGATCATGCACCAGTAATTGCCAAGATAAAAATGCAAGTTAATGAAGTAAAGATGATACACTGGTGCTTCCCCACCTGCCTAATAAAAACAGAGAATTTTAAGGAATGGGTAGCGGAAA
Organism: Protopterus annectens; assembly: GCF_019279795.1. Classification (NCBI taxonomy): domain Eukaryota; kingdom Metazoa; phylum Chordata; order Ceratodontiformes; family Protopteridae; genus Protopterus; species Protopterus annectens. The sequence goes on from NC_056748.1 coordinate 800,540,820, forward strand.
TTATCCAACTGTTATTAGGGAAGATAGAAAGTACTCCCAAGAGTTACAGCTACTGGGTGAGATGAAATTAAAATAGAATTTAAAAACAAGGTAGAGATAAAAAAACAGAGAGAACTGGTTAAGAAGTAATAAGAATTATTTAGAGGGATTGACAAAGGTGTAAGTGTTACAAAATAAGAGGAATATCCCAGTACAAGAGGAGGCACAATTGCAGAGTGCTAGACTTAAAACAAGGGAGTACCTGGATAGTATACAAGAATTTAGAAAGATTGCTGTTAAGCAACTGTTTTCTCTTGATAACTCTAGAGAAGAAACATTTTTGATACATTGATTTAGGCAACAGAAAGTAGAAAGGGTTGTTGCCAAACTTAGAAAGCCTGTAACAAGAAAAATAACCAGAGATCCCATAGAGATATTTTGAAAAGTTTATGAAAATTTGTATAAAGCAGAGTGGGGAAATCAAGAAAAAGCACAAATGGAAATATTTATGAATCAAAAACTAATCTCCGAAAAAAAAAGGGTAACCGCAAAGCCTTCTTCAATTGTGTCAGGAACTTCCATGGCAAAGCCCAGGTTTGTTCCGAATTAGTTCTTAATGGTACCACTTGCACAGATCCTGTTGACTTAACCAACCTGCTAACAGATACGTTCAGTGCAGATTTCACCCTTCTGTCCCCGCCTCAAAGGCCCATTCAACATCCCTGATACTTGTCCCGCACTTCACATCTCCATAGAGCAACTGTTAAAGGCCCTATCCGAGGCAAAGAACACAGCTTCCATGGGACCTTCTGTATTCTGCACTATTTCCAACAAGAACTTACCTTGCCACTGAGCACCCTGTTCATCCACAGCCTAAATACAGGCTTCATTCCACCAGAGAGGACTACTGTCATTGTCATCCCCTTGCACAAAGGTGATGCCACTACTGACCCTGGAAACTATCGCCCCATTAGCTTGATAAGTCTGATTTGTCAAGCCATGGAGTGTATAATTATGGACCTCATAAACAAGGATATAGGCAGTCTCTAAGCACTTGACCCCACCCAGTTCGGATTCGTCAAAGGCAGATCTTGCCTGCTGAACCTAGTTGGCTTTTTTGAGACTGTCACCAAGGCTCTGGATGAGGGAAAGTCAATATATACAGCTTACCTTGACTTGGCCAAAGCCTTTGCACAATTCCCCACTCAGGCGTCATCGAAAAGCTAACACAACTTGATGTAAATCCCTGTCTCATTAGGTGGGTGGCCAGCTGGCTCACCAATAGGACCCACAAGGTCAAAATAGGTACCGCCACCCTGAAAAGCAAATGTCTCACTAGTGGTGTTCCCCAGGGATCTGTCCTGGGACTCCTACTATTTGGCATCTATTTTGCAGAGGCCCAGGCAATGACAGAAGGGCTGTGGATGACCATGTTTGCAGATAACTGTAAGTTGGGTGTTGTCATTGACTCTCCAAATAATTATAACACACTGCAAGAGGGTCTCACAACAACAAATGACTGGTGCCAAATCTATGGCCTTAAGTTAAATGCAAAAAGATGTATTGTCATACTCTTTGGCAAAAACATGGCCGCTTCTGACTACCACATCAACAGCAACCCCCTAAGCACACAATCTGTGGTGAGAGACCTGGGTACACAGGTTGACAGCAATCTCACATTCGACCATCACGTAGTGGCAGTGGTCAGAAAAGCCTTTTACTTGGTTCATCTCATAAGTAAATTGATTGCATCCAGAAAAAAGGAGGTTATTACCTCTCTGTACTCCTCCCTCGTTAGGCCAGTAATTGAGTACAACACCCCATTTGGTGTGTACCTCTCCAAACACCTGCACCAGCCAGAAAGGCCACAGAAATACCTTACAAAGAAAATCCATGGCCTTCAACACATGTCCTATGTGGACAGGCTGTGATCACTATCACGCTACCCGGTATCATACAGATTGCTCAGAGGTGATCTGTCTCTTGCCTACAAGGCAATTTCGGACCCTGCACTATTAGACATGCTCCATATCCGTAGGTCTAACTCCTCGCGCATTACCTCATCGATAGGCCTAAATCTAATATGCGACATTAACAAAATCTGCTGGAGAGACAGGTTTGTCTCCCAGAGGCTGCCCCATCTCTGGAATAGACTCCCCATACACATCAGAGTATGTCGCTGACCATCTTCAAGCCCAACCTTGATGAGTGGATGGTAAACTGCAAATTTGTCCCAGGGTTTCCACCTGTGTCCCTCATTGACAGGGTCGACAGGTGCTAATTGAGGTTTCTTTTTAGGAATAAACTCTTGGTTAGGCTTGTAAGGGTCCAAGGGCCATTAACCTAGTAACCTCCTATGATCTTATGATTTATAGAAGACTTAAATATACCACGGTTAGAGGTAACTGAGGCAAAACAACTAATTGTGAAGGTAGGAGGAGATGTGATAAAAATGGTGATGTATAACCAATGTACAGGAAAGTCTCCAATTCCACTTTCCTGTCCAGCATGGTGAATGATTTGTCCTAAATCAGCCCAGTCACCTCCCTGTATTCTATTCTAGTAGCCCCCTCCCCCCACAACAAGGAGCAAAAGTGTATTACATGCTCAGGACGTGTGGTAGGCAAATTACAGTTTACCATGAAAGGACTACGGGAGAAAGGGAAGCAGTCCAGTTGTTAATATCCTTTGTAAAGTCTAGGGAGAGCAGGCATGTCTGTAAACATCTCTAAATGGTTTTACTCAATGCATCTGCTACTGTTCTCATGCTGAGACTGAACCAAGGCATGCGAGTCTGCTCTGCTAGAGCAACAACATAGGTAAGTACCAGGCTAGCTGCGCTTGCATGCCATTTTAAGCCTAACCAGTTTCCCTTTTTTGTGCTCGAAATAACCTATTCTATTTGGTTATAGATTGGCCTTACTCATCCCATGTTCAGTAATTGTATGATTTTCTTCATGTTTCACTGTTGCAGTCATCACATTTGGGTTATCTGCTTGTAGTAGCCCTCAGTCGGCCTGATTAAGTCTTGGGTCCTGTGTCAGTTGTTGTCTCTTCCGTGACGTCAGGTCATCAGGGGTATAAAACATGCAGCTGACACTATTACATCAGTCTATGTTGCCGTGCAGTGCCCAAAGCAGAAGCAGTTCGCAAGTGCCGGTCGGCCGACTCCTGAAATTTTTGTTTTCAAGTTTCAAAACCGAAGTCTTCAACTAAAAGCTAAGTACTCCGTTGGGGAAACTTTCTCTTGTTCTAAACCAATGACAGTAAACGTAAATAACTGCATTTCTTGTGGAAAGCAAATACCTCATAAATATTTTCATTTGTACTGTATTCCTTGCCTAGGTCCTGACCACGACATACCTCGCTGTCAGTTTTGTGCCTTATTTAAACCTCAAACTATCCGTTATCGGTATATTTTCTCTTCTAAATATTTTGGTGCTCGGTTCAATTATCCTGATATGTCTTCGGTAAGCCATCCAACTACCAACATTCCGAAAAAACGCAAAGATAAAGACAGAGACATGCCGCCTAGGTCCAAAGCTGCCGACGATGCTTCTCCTAAGCCAGTCGACAGTTCGCCGGTACTCAGTGAGGTGCTTTCGCAGCCCCCTGATACCCGCTACTTCAGATTCGTAGGCCTCTACTGAGATCCATTCGGAGTCCAGTATGCCGCGAGATGCTTCAACTGTGGAACCTGTGGATGTTTTTACCTTCGATGGGTCTGGTGCCGCTGTGCAGGCACCAGCTTCTGAGGGTATATTCAGGCCTACTGACTTGCATATTAAACCGATGCCATCTTCTTCTTCAAGGCCTAAAATTCGAACCATGCCTAGAAAACTGATGCCCAGACTGCATGGTCAGGCCTCTATGCCTAAAAAACAAAATAAGAATGGCTGAAGACCTTATTACTTTAATCAGGGGAAGCCAACCTTCCCCCTCTAAAGAGACCTAGGATTATGATACTTCTGACCAGGATTCTGAAATTTCTATTTCCTCTGATGACCAGGATTTACCCTTGTCTACCTATGAGGATTCTGATGCTGAGGACTCAATTCCCTCTGCTCCCCCCAAAGAGGATTTCTCTTTTGGTGAAACCTTGCATACTCTCAGGGAGCTTTTTCATTGGGAAAGTCAGGATTTCTCTGATTCTAAAAAGAGGCTTAGGGATTTTTTACTCCTGACCAAGCACAGGCCTTTAGCCATACCTCCTGTACTAGACATCGTCGATGATGCTTTTTCAGAATCTAGCTTGGCCCCTGACTCTTTACCTCATGTTCCCAGAAAATCTGATCGATATTACAGGGTTCCTGACTCTCACAAGTTCCTTTTCAAAAATCCTACTGCAGATCCTGAAACCATTTCACAGGGACCCTAGGGCATTAAGGCTATTACTGCCAAAAATCCTACCCCCCTCTGATAGAGACTCCAGGGCACTGGATAGATAGGGCCTTAAACTGCCAGTTTCATATGTTAAAGTGTGAAAATAAGGATTTACAGGATTTAATGCATTCCACTGAACAAGTTGGAAAACATACTTTGCAATGTGGTTTTGATTCACTAGAGGCATCTTGCAGGGCTGCTGTAACTGGGTTTGTACTTGTAAGGCATGCTTGGCTTAAAGAGCAATCCTTGCCAGGTCATGTTAAAGCTAAATTACTGGATGCTCCCTTAAATCAGAACTGCCCGTTTGGCAACAGGGCAGAAGAAGTTCTTAAAAGGATGGAGGAAAAAGTTAAATCTATGCAAACTGTTAAAGATTTTTTACAAGTACAACCTCCAAGATTTAGTAGGCATTGACCTTCTAAGAATTGGTCCTTTCCTGCCTCTTCCAGACCTTCTCAGTCCAAACCCAGATCCAGCAGAGCTCCCAGGGTACGCACAGGACTAAGCAGTGGGGGGGGACTCCACTTCCAAATCTGAGAGTAATAAAACTCTCCCCTATGGTAAACTGTCTCAATGACTTCTTAAAACTTCCGAACACTTTTCAACTGACTGCCCCTTTGGGGGGAAAGATTGCTCTGCATGCAAAGAACTGGGAACTCATTACCCAGGACAAATGGGTTTTAAATATAGTGTCCCAAGGATACAAATTTCACTTCCACAAGTTACCAACCCCAAGCAGTTGGCCAGATCTACCCCCAAATCAGTGGGCAGAGGCCCAAAAGCAAGTACTCTCTCTCTCTTAAGCATAGGGGCTATTCAATTGGTACCAGAAGAGGAAAAGGGACAAGGTTTCTACTCGAGACTTTTCCTGGTACTCAGAAAAGACAATTCATGACGTCTTATCCTGGACCTGTCTACTCTAAACACCTTTTTGGTTATTCCGAAATTCAAGATACTGACTCTCCACCAGTTGCTTCCTATGCTAGGCAAAGATGCTTGGTTGGCAAACACTAGATTTAAAAGAAGCATACCTGCACATCCCAATCAGGGAATCTTGCAGAAGGTACCTACGCTTCAAAGCAGGCTACACGCGCTATCAGTTCTCTGCACTGCCCTTTGGCTTATCTACTGCACCCAGGGTATTCACAAAGTGCCCAGCTCCAGTCATTGCATTTTGCAGGCAAAGAAATTTTCAAATATACCCATACCTGGACGATTGTCGAATTCAGGCAGAAAGCCAAGACATACTTTTGAATCATCTGGCCTTTGTACAAAGGATGCTAACTTGTCTGGGGTACACCATAAACGAAAATAAATCACACCTGGTACCCTGTCAACAAATTATATTCCTGGGAGCAAGCTTGAATACAACTTCCCAGATGGCTTTCCTCACACCAGAGAAACAAATTCATTTGACAACCTACTTCAAACAAGTGGCCACAAAAACCCTGCTATTTGCAAGGTAAATACTGCAAGCCTTGGGGTTCATGGCCTCCTGCATTCTTCTAATTCCATATGCAAGACTTCATATGAGGAAACTACAATGGTATCTAAAAGGCCTGTGGTGTCAACATTCTCATGATCTAGAAGCAATGATTCCTGTCATACCTTGCCTACGCCTAGAGTTCCTTTGGTGGGCAGAGACCTGCCACCAAAACAAGGGACTACCATTCACACTACCCCCTGCCGCCCAAACCTTAACAGATGCTTCAGACTATGCTTTGGGGGGGGCTCACCTGGCAAGGAAGTGCATTCAGGGCAAATGGAACCAAAGTCAAATGCACCTGCATATCAATCAAAAAGAAATGTTAGCTGTACAGAATGCTCTGACAGCCTTCAGGGACCACATTCTTCCAGGACAATTAATGGTAAAGACGGACAACACCACTGTTATGTGGTACATAAGCAAGGGGTGTACACATTCTAACCCCTTCTGCAGACTAGCCATGGCATTGTGGAACACAGCCTTGAGCTACCAAGTGCATCTACAAGCTCAATTCCTGCCAGGAAAACTAAATACACTGGCAGACGGACTAAGCAGAAACCTCATGGACCCACACGAGTGGAAACTGGAACCAAGAATTTTGAACATGTTGACAAGCAAATGGGGGGGCCCAGATATGGACCTGTTTGCTTCCCCCCAGAACTATCAATTGGACAAATTTTGCACAAGGACTCCCCACAAACAAACTTGGAAAGTGTATGCTCTGTCCTTCAGCTGGAAAACCTGTCAGTTTATGCCTTTCCTCCTCTGCTCTCCAAAGTACTACTAAAGATAAACAGGACAAACCAAGGACGATTTTGATTCCACCAGACTGGCTACGCCAACACTGGTACACCCCCTCTTGCGCATTGTGTCACTGTTGGCCCCATGGCACCTGCCTCAGACTCCTTCCCTGTTGTCTCAGCAGGAGAACCAGATTCTGCAACCTCAGCTTCAAACACTGAACCTAGCAGCCTGGCTGATTACCTAATCTCTCCTTTACCACCCCTAAGTAAACCAGTGATGGATATCATTTTAGAGGCAAGGAGGCCTAGTAGTAGGACATCTTATGCTGAAAAATGGAAAAGATTATGTGCCTGGAGCGAATCTCATAAGATGAGCACAGCAGTGCCCAATTTACCTCAGATTTTACAGTACTTAACTGAGATGCTTCACAAGGTCCTGTCTTTTTCCTCCATCAAAATTCACGCCCCAGCCACTTCAGCTCATTATAACACAGAACCTCCCCTCTTCTCTCATCCACTGCTCAAGCAGTTCCTCAGAGGGGCCAACAATTTAAGACCACCCAGGAGAGCTGCAACTCCAGCCTGGGACCTTAACTTTGTCTTGGAGAAACTCACTCTTCCTCCTTTTGAGCCAGCTGCTGCTGCAGATTTAAAATTTCTTTCTTGGAAAACAGCTTTCCTTTTAGCAATCACTTCAGCAAGAAGGATATCTGAATTACAGGCCTTTATGGCAGTGGAGCCTTTCATCATCTTTCATGCGGACAGGGTGTTCCTCAGAACCAATCCCTCCTTCATGCCCAAGATGGTATCCAGTGTGGCTCTTAATCAGGCCATTCATTTGCCAACCTTCTTTCCTAATCCACAGAACAAAGGGGAATGGATACTGCACTCCTTAGATGTGTGCAGACAACTTAGATTCTACTTGGACATGACTAAACCTCAAAGGAAATCCGAACATCTGCTTGTGGCATTTGCTGCAGGGACAGAGGGGAAGGCTATTTCAAAGCAAACCATTCCTAAATGTATAGGACATTGCATTCATTTCTGAGATAAGCACCATGGAAAAATCTATCCCACAGGGGATCAGACCCCACTCAACCAGGGCTGCATCTACCTTTATAGCCTTTCTCAGAGGAGTCCCTACCGGGGACATCCTAGAAGCTGCTACCTGGAGCTCTGTACATACTTTCACCAAGCATTACCATTTGCCAATTTTCTCCAAATCCAGAGCTGGCTTTGCCACTGCAGTCTTGCAGGGCATTTTATCTGGTCCTAATGCTATCTAAATTCCTCCTCCCAACCTTAGCTTTGGGAATCTACCCAAATGTGATGACTGCAGCAGTGAAACACGAAGAACATAGTACAGTTTTGTGCACTTACCATAAATGTAAATGTTCGAGTGTATTCACTGTTGCATTCCTGGTTACCCTCCCTCCAGCCCCCGACTTCTTTTGGCTATACCTCTACTCTCCTTTACTATGCTTAAAAGCTTTTTGGCGTATTTGCTTTTTTGTTGGAGGTATAACCTTGTATATTTATATATTTAATTGTTTCCCATTGGGGGGCACCTGACATCTGGGGCAAGAAAAACTGATGTAATGGTGTTGGCTGCATGTTTTATACCCCTGACGACCTGACATCATGGAAGAAGAGACAGCAACCGACGCAGTACACAAGACTTTAATCAGGCCGACTGAGGGCTACTGCAAGCAGATAACCCAAATGTGATGACTTCAACAGTGAATACACTCGAAGATCTACATTTATGGTAAGGGTACACAACTGTACTTTCCCCTAGTGGGATTAACTGAGATCATACCATAGATAATTTGAGGGGACTCATTTATGAGATAAAGCGTTTAGAAGCTACCTCTGTCCATCAGTAGTACAGGAGGAAATCCTGGGGTAATTTTTCTGTTTCCCATCTATAGCTCTGAGTTCTGCTTGAATATAGACAGGTATGAACTTTGTTTGATATGGATGGGGGAGTCTGTTCTACAGCAGTGGTATCCTCTGTGAAGTATTCCTTTCCCTACAAACCATTCTGTTGATGATGCAGAAGACGTCCAGATCCCTAGACTAAGTATTTCTGATGCCATTTGACTTGCTGATGTACAGTAAATCCATCAGTAATGGGTTGGAAGATACCTTGTATGCCAGGCACAGGTTACCTATACATTTAGCGATCTGTAGGATACAGAGTGTATTGACGGGGCTTGGAGTCCATCCATGTAGGACACACTGTTTTGGCCTTGTATCCTTTTAGTAAGGTATCTTTGTGGGCTTCCAGTTGTTGGATGTGTCAGGACATAGACATGCCAAAGCTTATTCTATTCATTGATTGGCTTAATGAGGGTTTAGTAAAGAGGGCCAGCGATGATAGATCTAGGACACAATCCCTTCGTTTATGAGCTGTGCACTGTAGAAGGACTTTCTTAAAAAATACACATGTTGGTCAAAAGTTAGGTCACTGTCCACGTATGTTCCCAAATCTCAATCAACAGGGTCAAGTCTTAAGGTGTATTGTCAGTGTGGTAGTTCCCTGGGATAGATGACTTCCCAAGGAATACAGTAATGCATTTTTTGGCATTTAGTTTCAGTCCATGATTTTGGCAACTTTTATTTATTTGAAACAAACCTTCCTGCTGGATGGCCAAGTCATTTAGGGATATCCGATACTGCTTTCCCTTGGTGGAACACATGCTATTTTGGAAACTGGCACTTGGTCATCTGTCCACAGATATTCCAAAGATTGTAACATGGAACTAGAGTAGCATTGCTGCAGCCAGCATTTTCTCAGGCCAGTCACCCACAAGTTCATAAGCTGTCAGAGTCTTCTCAAGTGTTGTCACTACTGCAGCAGTGAAAAATATAATATACTGAAGTTTTGTTAGGCACTTTTAACTTTATTGCCGATATTAGAAAATTTTCACAGTAGCTTTAATACTTAGCTGTTCTGCTGCTCTGTTTCCTTTCCAATGGGTTTCCTGCTGTAGAAGGTACCCAGTATGTATCCTTGTACATTCTTAGTCTTTTATCCTTACAGGGTGCCCTTGTTCCTCAGGCTGACCTAGAATTTGGCGAAAAAGCTTTGGGAGACTTTTAATTGGGCTGCCGGACTTGACGCAAATCCCTAGAGGCTGCCTGGGGAAGAGGGAAGTAAAGATGGCTAGGGTGGACATGCTTTTTATACTACAGACATGCTGGCATCCAGGTGGGCCTGGTCTGACAGGGGAAGGGTTTTAAGCGTTGACTCTGGAAGTCAGGCCTGTCATCATGTCTTCTGTGGCAAAACTTCAGAGTGTTAATACTACTACAATGAATATACTTGACATCTACAGTTATGGCAACTTCTGTTTTCATTTCTTGCATCATGTTAACTCTGTCCTGATTGGTTGCTACAGTCTGCTTCATTTGTAGTGTTTAAGTTGCACTTTCTACATCTTTCAGAGTAAGGACTGGTCTCTGCAAATTGTTGCAACTTGACAAATCTTTTCCTCAATACACTGCAGTTTCTGTGTGTGCTCCATATGTAACATTGTCAAGCAATGGTATCTGTAATGTTTGTGTCTTTCGGCTTTTCCCGGTTAGGGGTCGCCACAGCGGAACTCCGGTCCGCTAATGATTGGCAGTAGATTTTTACGTACTGGCTTGCCGGGCCTAACGCACAACCTTCAACGAAGGAAGGCCCATTCACACATGTCGCCACACAGAAGACGCTCTTAACTGAGAATCGAACAGGCAACGTCTAACTATGAGGCGACAACGCTACCGCAGCACCACCACTGCAGTAGAAGCAATGGTATCTGTAATACTGAGCCTTTTTTTTTTTTTCTTTTTTTCCTCCTTGAAATGCAGTTCTTTGTTGTGACAGGCACTGGCACATCTGCTTTAGTGAAATGCATAGGTATCTAGTACATACATACGTTGCAGAAAAGTAGTGTGCCTTTATTCTACTGGAACAGAGCAATATTAAGAAGCACACATGCTAGTAGTCTATTGCTCGTATTGTTTTTGCTGCTCATGTTTATAAGGATGTACCAGATTTTCAGTTCCTTCTTCCCTTTTTTTATATCCACTCTGAAGGTACTTTGGCGGGGGGATGCCACATATAACCTGATGCCCTGTAATCAAAAGGCCTGACCATTAGTGGACTGTATATTTTAGCAGTTGTAAATACTTGATTTTAAACTAACATTTTCTCTCAATTACATCCTTCCATATGTGAGCATATTTTACTGTTCGTAGTGCGTAATGTATGCCATTTTGAGATAGCATGTAAGGATTTGTTCTTGTCCTTTAAAGATGCACAGTGCAAACCTACTGTTCTTGACACCTTCAGACCTTAGTTGACAGCATCTGTAGTACAAGTCACTCAAAGCTAGTTGGATTTAATACTAAGGCTAGAACCCATACTTAATACTTCAGTAGAGTATGCTGTGCCGCTTAGGTTGACCCTGCCTATAACCCCCCTTGATTCCCTTGATTAAGTATTAATTCAACATCCTACCTACTGTGTAGTAAACTTAAGTTGGAAAGTGTCAGGAGTCCGTCACTGAATTCATAGTAAGCAGTGACAATTTCAAATTGCCTACTCGGGTAAATACCAAGTAACCAGAATGTAGATATTGCTGCCCAAAGGAAAGCCGTGAAAGCCTTTGAACTGAGGATTCTTGTTATAGCGTCTATACTTGCATGATCACCTTTACAGAGTTTTGTGTATATGACCATTCATTAACTATTGTATATTTCAGTAATATTCAAAGCCCTGCTTTCCATGCTTTTCCTGAGAAAAGGTGCAGGAAGAGAGCAAAATGCCAGTGAAGTTTGTTTTAAGCAGACATTTTTGACGTTGTGGTAGTATGTATGGTATTGCATTTGACTGTCAGTTTAAGTGCTTGTTTGTAATTATTTCAGATACAGAACAAATCAGAGAAACACTGAGAAGAGGTTTGGAAATGAATAACAAACCAGTCTTGCCTCCTATCAGCAGTTCACGACAGAGTGGCATGAATCATGACCGAGTGCCGTAAGTACTACTAAAAAGTGGCCAAGGGATCATCTAGAAATATAGAGAATAGTAGATGTTATGTCAGCCATATGTACTGTGCTGATTTACAGTCATAACCTTTTTTGTATGTAAAAGCAGGCAACCATTACTTGCGTAATGATGTTCTTCGTGTTTCACTGTTGCAGTCATTATATTTGGGTAATTTGCTGGCAGGTTGCCCTCAGTCGGCCTGATTAACAAAGTCTTGGGTCCTGCGTCGGTTGCTGTCCCTTCTTCCATGACGACAGGTCATCAGGGGTATAAAACATGCAGCTGACACCATTACATCAGTCTTTCTTGCTCTGTGGTGCCTGAAGCAGAAGCAGTTCGCAAGTGCCGGTTGGCCGACTCCTGAAATTTTCGTTTTTGAGTTTCAGAACCGAAATCTTCAACTAAAAAGCTTAGTACCCCGTTGGGGAAACTTTTTCTTGCTCCTTACCGATGTCAGTAAAAGTTAATAATTGCATTACTTGTGGGAAGCAAATACCTCATAAGGATTTTCATTTGTACTGTATTCCTTGCCTAGGCCCTGACCAACAATGTACCTTGCTGTAGGTTTTGTGCTAAATTTAATCAACGCACTATTAAACATCTGTATATTTTTGCATCTAAATATTTTGGCTCACAATTTAATTATCCAGAAATGTCATTGGTTAGCAATCCGACTACCGGAATTCCTAAAAAACGCAAAGAAAAAGACAGAGAGAGGCCGTCGAGGTCCAAAACTGATGACGACGCTTCTCATAAGCCAGTCACTAGTTCGCCGGTACTCAGTGAGGCGCTTTAGCAGCCCCTGATACCCACTACTTTTGATTCACAGGCTTCTACTGAGACCCATTCGGAGTCCGGTAGGCCACGAGATGCTTCAGTTATGGAACCTGCGGATGTCTCTACCTTAGATGGGTCCGGAGCCGCTGTGCAGGCACTGGCTTCTGAGGGTGTTTTCAGGCCTACAGATTTGTATATTAGACCGACACCATCTTCAAAACTAAGGCCAAAATCTAAATCTATGTCTAAAAAACTAACACTTGGGCCACATGTGCAGGCCCCTATGCCTAAAAAACAAATGATCAAAATGGCTGAAGATTTAATTTCTCTGATCAGGGGTAGCCAACCCCCCCCCCCCCTTCTAAGAGGCCTAGGCAAGACATTGATTATGAATCTTCTGAACAGGGTTCTGTTTCTTCTGACTCTTCTAATGAACAGGATTTGTCTATACCTACTTATGAGGACTCTGATGCAGAAGATTCCATTCCTTCTGCTTCTCCCACTGAGGATTTTTCTTTTGGGAAAACTTTACATACCTTACGGGAACATTTCCACTGGGGAAAGTCAAGATTTCTCTGAATCTAAAAAGAGACTTGGGGATTTTCTTCTACTTCCTCAGCATAAGCCTCTGGCTATACCTCTTGTTCTAGACATTGTTGATGTTTTTTCAGAATCTAGTATGGCTCCTGATTCTCCGCCTCTGGCTCCTTTTAAGCCAGACAGATACTGCAGGGTTCCTGACTCCCTTAAATTCCTTTTCAGAAATCCTACTGCAGATCCTGAAACCATTTCTCAGGGTCCCAAAGGCATTAAGGCCTTTACTGCTAAAAATCCTACCCCTTCGGATAGAGATTCCAGGGCACTGGATAGATGGGGTAAGAAGGTTTACACTTCTTCAATCTTGGCAATTAGGGCTTTAAACTGTCAATTTCATATGCTTAAATATCAACAGCATATCATGGGACTGCTTAAACAGAAAATGATGTTAATTTCTGACTGTGTGGAAAATAAAGATTTACAGGATTTCTTGCATTCAGCTGAACTAGTTGGAAAACATAGTTTGCAGTGTGGTTTTGATTCTTTGGAGGCCTCTTGCAAGGCTGCTGTAACTGGGTCTGTACTAAGAAGGCATGCTTGGCTCAGAGAGCAAACTCTGCCTGATCATGGTAAAGCAAAATTGTTGGATGCTGCTTTACAACAGGACCGTCTCTTTGGTGATAAGGCTGAAGAAGTTTTAAAAAACAGATGGAAGATAAAGCTAAAGCTATGCAAACTGTGAAAGATGTCTTACAAGTGCAACCTCCAAGATTTAGTAGGCACTGGCCTACTAAGAACTGGTCCTTTCCAGTGCTTTCGAGAGCCACTCAAGTCAAACCCAGACATTCCAAAGGCTCCAGGTTTCAGTCACAAGGGACTTTTAGAACAAAACAATGGGGTGCCTCCTCCATCAAATCTGGAAACAAGAAGGCACCTCCCTATGGTAATCAGTCTCAGTGACTTCCCTTTACACTTAGCAAGCACTTACCTTTTATCCGCCCCTTTGGGGGGAAAACTGGCACTTCATGCAAGAAACTGGCAACTTATAACCCAGGACAAATGGGTTTTAAATGTAGTATCCCAGGGATACAGATTTCATTTCCACACGTTGCCAGTCCCAAACGGATGGTCAGACCTGCCCCCAAATCAGTGGGCAGAGGCCCAGAAACAAGTACTGTCCCTCATGAACATGGGGGCTATTCAACCAGTACCAGAAGAGGAAAAGGGGCAAGGTTTCTATTCAAGACTTTTCCTGGTACCCAGAAAAGACAAATCGTGGTGTTCAGTTCTGGACTTATCTACTCTAAACACATTTCTGGCCATTCCAAAATTCAAGATGCTGACTCTTCAACAGTTACTTCCTGTACTAGGCAAAGATGCCTGGTTGGTAACTCTAGACTTAAGAGGCTTACCTGCATATCCCAGTCAGGGAATCTTGCAGATGATACCTCCGCTTTAAAGCAGGCTACTTGCATTACCAGTTCTCTGTACTGCTCTTTGGTTTATCTACTGCGCCCAGGGTCTTCACAAAGTGCCTGGCTCCAGTAATTGCATTTTGCAGGCAAATCTTCAGATATATCCATACCTGGACGATTGTCTAATTCAGGCAGAAAACAAGGACATTCTTCTAAAACATCTGGCATTTGCAAAAAGGGTTCTAACTTGTCTAGGGTACTCCATAAACGAAAAGAAATCACAACTGATACCCTCTCAAAAAATTACATTCCTGGGTGCAAGCTTGAATATAACTGCCCAGATGGCTTACCTTACACCAGACAAGCAAATTCATTTGGTGACTTCAAACAGGTGGCCACAAAAAACCCTGCCATCTGCAAGACAAATTCTGCAAGCCTTGGGGTTCATGGCCTCCTGCATTCTTCTAATTCCATATGCAAGACTGCATATGAGGAAACTTCAGTGGTACTTAAAAAATTTATGGAGTAAACATTGTCACAGCCTGGAAACAATGATTCTTATCATACCTTGCCTGCAACTAGAGTTCCCATGGTGGGCAGAGGCCTGCCACCAAAACAGGGGACTGCCATTCATTCCATTCCCTGCCGCCCAAACCCTAACTACAGACTCATCAGACTATGCTTGGGGGGCTCATCTGGAAGGGAAGTGCATTCAGGGCAAACTGAGCCCAATTCAAATGCACCTTCATATCAATCAAAAAGAGATGCTAGCTGTACAGAATGCACTGACAGCCTTCAAGGACTACCTTCTTCCAGGACAATTAATGATAAAGACAGACAACACCACAGTTATGTGGTACATAAACAAGCAGGGGGTACACACTCCTACCCCCCTTGCAGACTAGCCATGGCATTGTGGAACACTGCCTTGACCTATCAAATACAACTACAAGCACAATTCCTGCCAAAGTTCTACTAAAAGTCAAACAGGACAAACCAAAAATGATTTTGATTGCTCCAGACTGACCTCGCCAACACTGGTGTACCCACTCCTGTGCAGTGTTACACCTTCCACCGTGGCACCTGCCTCAGACACCTTACTTACCTGTCTCAGCAGAACAACCAAATTCTGCACACTCAGCTCCAAACCTGAAATCTTGCAGCATGGCTAATCACTTAAATTCACCCTTAGCATCCCTCAGCAAACCTGTGATGGATGTCATTTTGGAGGCTAGAAGGCCTAGTGCTAGAAAATTTTATGCTGACCAATGGAAAAGATTCTGTGCCTGGAATCAATCACAAGGGATAAGCACAGCAGTTCCCATTATTCCTCAGATTTTACAATACTTAACTGAGATGCTTCACAAGAGCCTGTCCCTTTCTTCCATAAAAATTCATGCCTCAGCCATTTCAGCTCATTACAACACAGAACCTCCCCTCTTCTCTCGTCCTCTGCTAAAGCAGTATCTCAGAGGGGCCAACAACTTAAGAGCACCCAGGAGAGCTCCAACTTCTGCCTGGGACCTCAATTTTGTATTTGAAAAACTCACTCTCCCTCCTTTCGAGCCAGCTGCTACTGCAGACTTAAAATTTCGCTCCTGGAAAACAGCTTTCCTTTTAACAGTCATTTCAGCTAGAAGGATTTCCGAATTACAGGCTCTTATGGCAGTGGAGCCGTTCATTATTTTTCATGCGGATAGGGTGTCTCTCAGGACCAATCCATCCTTCATGCCTAAGGTGGTATCCAGTGTGGCTTTTAATCAGACCATTAATTTGCCAAAAAGGTATTTCAAAGCAGACTATTTCCAAATGGATAAGCCATTGTATTCATTTCTGCTATATGCACCATGGTAAAACTATCCCCCAAGGGATCAGATCTCATTCCACCAGGGCTGCATCTACTTGTACAGCCTTTCTCAGAGGTGTTCCTATCAGAGACATTCTAGAAGCTGCGACCTGGAGCTCAGTTCATACGTTCACCAAACATTACCATCTACCCTTCTCTAAATCCAGAGCTGGCTTTGCCACTATTGTCCTGCAGGGCCTTATAGCTGGTCCTAATTCTGTATAAATCCATCCTCCCAAACATAGCTTTGGGAATCTACCCAAATGTAATGACTGCAACAGTGAAACACGAAGAAGATAGTACGGTTGTGTACACTTAACATAAATGTAGATGTTCGAGTGTATTCACTGTTGCAGTCCTGATTACCCCCCCCCCAACCCCCTGTTTTTCTCTTACTATACCTCTACTTTCCTTTACTGTGCTTAAACGCCTTTTTGGTGTATTCGCTTTTGTTTTGAGGTATATTTTTGTGTATTTAATTACTTAAATATTTGGCTCCCCTTTTGGGGAGGGCACCTGACATCTGGAGCAAGAAACACTGATGTAATGGCGTCGGCTGCATGTTTTATACCCCTGATGACGTGACGTCATGGAAGAAGGGACAGCAACCGACGCAGGACCCAAGACTTTGTTAATCAGTCCGACTGAAGACAACCTGCCAGCAGATTACCCAAATGTAATGACTGTAACAGTGAATACACTTGAACATCTACATTTATAGTAAGTGTACACAACTGTACTTTTTTCTGATGGGTTGATACCACCCTTTTTTTGTTTTTCTTTGTTTCATCTCGTCGTACATCACACCTAGAAAGTAGCATCAGTAGATGGGATTGTATTAGGTTGCTAAAGAAAAATATGCTTAGAAAATAAGGTTAGCAGAAATTTTTTCCATAACTTTAAGCAGTGTATTTGTTGTAGACCTCTTTACTGTAGCTTTGCAGACAAGATTCTTTTTAGTGTCTGTATATATCAGCAAAATAATCAATATGTGTTAAGGGTGTTAGCGTATCTGCTGATGGGATATATTCAGAAATCTAGTGTTATGGTACATGTTCTTTGTAAGTACAGTGTTTCCTTCTGTGACATCTTTTTAATAAGCAATGTGTATAAAAATGTGCATCATGAAACAGAGGTAGCAATAACTGTAAATGCAAAAGTACTGCAGTGAGACAGGATTAACTTAAACTTCAGTTAAGGATGACATAGTAGGAGATTACACCTTCAACAAATCTGTTCAGCAGCACTGTATTTATTTATTTATTTAACATTTGTTAACCGGGGAAATCCGACTTGAAACAAAGCCAGTTTGCAGCAGAGGCCAGGGGAGAAGTGCTCCAGATGCATGTCTTTGTAACGTGGGAGGAAACCGGAGCACCCAGAGGAACCCCAAACAAATGCAGGGAGGACATGCAGACCACACAGAAGGCACCCCAGCTGAGAATCAAATTTTATGTATTTCATTTTGTTGGTTTTGAACAGGTGTACACCCCCTGTAAGCCAGTGTGTAATGCTTACTACTGCCCACAGATAAATCTGGTTTCTTGACAGTATTTGAAATTAGAATGATTCCTGCAAGGGAGGAGACATCCTTGAAGATAGGAGTGTCCCTACATCTTGACACCTCTCCTCAAGTAATTTGTAAACACTGAGATAGCTTGCTTGGGGCAACCAGTCTCAAGTGTTTACCTTGCTTAGTAACAGAGCCTTGATTGGCTAAACCTGTCATAGGGAAAGAAGGAAGTCAAAAAATTATACTAAGGAACAGTATGGGATTTCACTTTAAGATGGCAGTTTCCCTTCGTTCTGCTGGGAAGCTTTTGGGTAACAGTTTTGCTACAACAATTATTCTAATTATGGAACAGCTCAGTTTCATGCTGCTTTTTAAAATAAAAAAAAATACCTCTAAAAATGAGTTGCCTCAGGACCCAGTATTCTGGTCTTTAAAGTAACTCAGGACCTGTTATTACAGTATTACAGTTATGCTTACTAACTCAAAGCTGCAGACTTCATAATAGTGGCGTAGTAGTCAAGTGTTATGTTTCAATGCATTGTGTCTTTGTGGACCTAGAGAAAGCATATGACAGGGTGCCCAGAGAGGAGTTGTGGTATTGTATGAGGAAGTCGGGAGTGGCAGCGAAGTATGTAAGAGTGGTACAGGATATGTACGAGGGTAGTGTGACAGTGTTGAGGTCTGCAGTGGGAGTGACGGATGCGTTTAAGGTGGAGGTGGAATTACATCAAGGATCTGCTCTGAGCCCTTTCTTATTTGCAGTGGTGATGGACAGGTTGGCAGACGATATCAGACAGGAGTCCCTGTGGACTATGATGTTTGCAGATGACATTGTGATTTGTAGTGAGAGTACGGAGCAGGTTGAGGAGACCCTGGAGAGGTGGAGATAAGCCCTAGAGAGGAGAGAAATGAAGGTCATCAGGACTAAGGCAGAATATATGTGTGTAAATGAGAGGGAGGATAGAGGAATGGTGAGGATGAGGAGAGATGAGTTGGCGAAGGTGTATGAGTTTAAATACTTGGGATCAACAGTTCAGAGTAATGGTGATTGTGGAAGAGAGTACAGGCAGGATGGAGTGGGTGGAGTAGAGTGTCAGGAGTGATTTGTGACAGACAAGTACCAGTAAGAGTGAAAGGGAAGGTCTACAAGAGGGTAGTGAGACCTGCTGTGTTATATGGGTTGGAGACGGTGGCATTGACAAAAAGGCAGGAATCAGAGCTGGATGTGTCAGAGTTAAAGATGATAAGATTTGCACTGGGTGTGACAAGGGTGGACAGGATTAGGAATAAGTATATTAGAGGCTCAACCCAGGTTGGACGGTTTGGAGATAAAGCCAGAGAGGCGAGCTTACATGTGGACATGTGCTGTGTAGAGATGCTCGGTATATTGGGAAAAGGATGCTAAGGATGAAGCTGCCAGGTAAGAGGAAAAGAGGAAGGCCTATGTTAAGGTTTATGGATGTGGTGAGAGAAGACATGCAGGTGGTTGGTGTGATAGAGAAAGATGCAGAGGACAGGAAGAAATGGAAACAGATTATCCGCTGTAGGGACCCCTAATGGGAACAGCCAAAAGAAGTCAAGTGTTATGTTACCTGAATGTTAATGGAGTATTGCGTAGGAGAATCATTTTTTTTTATTTGTTGTTGGTATACAGGGTACATCAGTGTTGGTTGTACATATACACATTAGTAAAACATTACAGTCTGGATATTTTATCCCGCTCCTGAGCCTTCTTTTGGGGCTTCCATTCTCAAAGGTCTCCTGTCTTTGTTCCTTCCAAGGTCTTTGGAGGTTTGTCCATCTGAAACCACTGTATGGACAGGACCAACTTAAATTAAATTAAATCTGTAAACTATGTACTTAGCAGACGACTATATTTAGTTGGTCTCTATACACTGGAATCATACCCCCTGTTGATCACCTTCCAAATTGTCCCATTTAGAAGGAACCCTAGAGGAGCATCGGAGGCCTGCAGTTGGTGACTGGGTGCTAAATTGTCACTTTTTCTGTGAAATTATTTTTCTCATCTCATGACTTTCCATTTGCTAAGATAATGGCTTTACTCAAGCAGGGGAGCTGGCTGAGAGCAGTGTATTAATGGAGAGGGAAAGAGCTCAAGCTGGTCAGAGTTCTCATGGTTGGCATACATGAAGGTGCCTTCAACCAGTTGTCTGTCCCACTCTACAGAAACCAAATAGATCTATCATTATGGTATGTACATAACATGGTTTTTTTTTTTTTAATATATTTAAAGAAAACTCTCATCCTCCAGTGCCGATAACTATCTGATAGCTATTCTTTAACTGTGTATTGCTACATGCTGTTCACTACTCAGGAACCTTTCAGCACCTTCCAGTGTATACATTTCTGCTTTTTTACTGTGACAGATCATGTAGGTCCCACTATTTTTTGCTTTTCAGATCCCACAGTGTTTCTGAAAAAAAATTGTTGCTGCAGCCTGCACTGCTTAAGTTTGATCCTATAGGATCTATACTTTGAGTTTTGGAGGCTGTCCATAGTTCTTCTTACGGCTTTTCCCAGTTAGGGGTCACCACAGCGGATCACCTGTCCGCTCATGATTGGCAGTGGAGTTTTACTGTGTCGAGTTGCCAGCCCCCGGCGCCCAACCTTCCACAAAAGGCACACACAAGCATGCACTCATGCCTAGGGCTAATTTAGAGTGTCCAATCCACCTACAGCATGTCTTTGGGATGTGGGACGAAACTGGAGCACCCGGAGGAAACCCACGCAACCACAGGGAGGACATGCAGACTCCGCACAGAAGGCACCCCAGCCGAGAATCGAACCAGCGAACCTCTTGCTGTGAGGCAGCAACGCTAACTGCTGCACCACCATGGCTGCCCATGCTGTCCATAGTTCTATTTCTGAAATTGTCTTACTGATTTTGGTAAAATGCCAGAAACAGCAATGACATCATGGTTGGAGAAGTCATGAAATTAAGAATAGGAATGCATTATACTGCAACACTACATAAACTGCATATTCTAAAAATCTGTCCCATTGATCTTCCCACATGTGACATAAGAGTGCTAGAGTCTCCCAGAGATACTAGAAAATACTTTGAGTATCCCATGCAAAAAGAATATATGCTTCAGCATACGTAGACTGTACAGCCTCAGTACATACTTGGCATAACACACTGTTCTTTACCCATTGATCTGCAGTCAGCCATTGGTACAGTGTTGTCCATTTGTCGACTGTTATCCTTTTGCATTTATCAGTATTCTGTTTTAAGTTAATAACTATTCTGTATTAATTTGAAGTATGCAACATTTTGAGACTTGCTTGGACCTCCTATGAAAAAGATTCAGGTCTCTTCAGGAAGGCAGGTTTCACCATTTGAGAAAACTGAAGTTCACTGTGAAATACTCTTTTGCCAGTGAAATTCCATTAAAGTAGCAAAATAAACACAGTATCAAACATGCATGCAGCTGTCCTCTGCATTGCTAGTATTTTGAAGTGACAACTTTTAATCGCCAATAAATCATCGGAGCTGTGAACTTTAACACCTTGCAAAAGTATGGGAGAGAGTTGGGATCATTTATTTTATTTGTTTTTTAGGGACTACAACTTTGAATGCTTCATAAAACGTTTTCACTGTTTTTTTTTTTTTTATTTAATTGTTTGCACCCTGCTGTATGCCAGTTATCTGCTGTCTGTATTCGTTTGGCTCTGTACCCATGAGCTGTCACATAGGCGGTAGTCTAGTTAACACCTCAGCACAGATCCTCGTGGTGGCCTGCAGAGTGATCCAAGCAGCAGAGAGCTAAAAGAGTGACTTTCTACCAGATATAAGTATTTTTGTGGCTTTCCCACTGTTATTAAGCTAGCGACTGCATTTCGCCTGTTTTACTGCTACTTTAAGTGATTTCTGCATTTTACACTGTTTATTGCACTTTAAGTTACTAATTGTTGCAAATTGTTTCTGTAGGCTACACACTAAAGTGCGCTAGCCGATTTACAGCATTTATAGCATTTACTGTCTGTTTTTTTCCTTGTCTCTGTAATAAAACAAAAAATCTCTTGTTTTCCCGCCTTACTGAACTAGAGTAGTCCAGTTTCAGAGTTGCTGATCCCTGGGCTTTGTTTTTAGTTCCTGTTACTGATTCATTGCCTTATTAGGGAGGAGGGAAGTTTCTTTGCTTACCAGTGGGAGTGGGAAGCACTGAGCAGCCTTTCTGTCCGATTTGGTGAAGCTTCAGCCAGAAACTAGTAGTCCATTGGTCGTTTGGGCCAATTCTAGCTCCTTTCAGCCCCTGCTATAAAACACGCTAAACAGCGTTTTCCAGCTTGTACCAACTCAGCACAGATCCTCGTGGTGGCCTGCAGAGTGATCCAAGCAGCAGAGAGCTAAAAGAGTGACTTTCTACCAGATATAAGTATTTTTGTGGCTTTCCCACTGTTATTAAGCTAGCGACTGCATTTCGCCTGTTTTACTGCTACTTTAAGTGATTTCTGCATTTTACACTGTTTATTGCACTTTAAGTTACTAATTGTTGCAAATTGTTTCTGTAGGCTACACACTAAAGTGCGCTAGCGATTTACAGCATTTATAGCATTTACTGTCTGTTTTATTTCCTTGTCTCTGTAATAAAACAAAAAATCTCTTGTTTTCCGCCTTACTGAACTAGAGTAGTCCAGTTTCAGAGTTGCTGATCCCTGGGCTTTGTTTGTAGTTCCTGTTACTGATCCATTGCCTTATTAGGGAGGAGGGAAGTTTCTTTGCTTACCAGTGGGAGTGGGAAGCACTGAGCAGCCTTTCTGTCCGATTTGGTGAAGTTTCAGCCGGAAACTAGTAGTCCATTGGTCGTTTTGGGCCAATTCTAGCTCCTTTCAGCCCCTGCTATAAAACACGCTAAACACGCGTTTTTCCAGCTTGTACCAACTCAGCACAGATCCTCGTGGTGGCCTGCAGAGTGATCCAAGCAGCAGAGAGCTAAAAGAGTGACTTTCTACCAGATATAAGTATTTTGTGGCTTTCCCACTGTTATTAAGCTAGCGACTGCATTTAGCCTGTTTTACTGCTACTTTAAGTGATTTCTGCATTTTACACTTTTATTGCACTTTAAGTTACTAATTGTTGCAAATTGTTTCTGTAGGCTACACACTAAAGTCGCTAGCCGATTTACAGCATTTATAGCATTTACTGTCTGTTTTTCCTTGTCTCTGTAATAAAACAAAAATCTCTTGTTTTCCGCCTTACTGAACTAGAGTAGTCCAGTTTCAGAGTTGCTGATCCCTGGGCTTTGTTTTTAGTTCCTGTTACTGATCCATTGCCTTATTAGGGAGGAGGAAGTTTCTTTGCTTACCAGTGGGAGTGGGAAGCACTGAGCAGCCTTTCTGTCCGATTTGGTGAAGTTTCAGCCAGAAACTAGTAGTCCATTGGTCGTTTTGGGCCAATTCCTAGCTCATTTCAGCCCCTGCTATAAAACACGCTAAACACGCGTTTTCCAGCTTGTACCAACTCAGCACAGATCCTCGTGGTGGCCTGCAGAGTGATCCAAGCAGCAGAGAGCTAAAAGAGTGACTTTCTACCAGATATAAGTATTTTTGTGGCTTTCCCACTGTTATTTAAGCTAGCGACTGCATTTAGCCTGTTTTACTGCTACTTTAAGTGATTTCTGCATTTTACACTGTTTATTGCACTTTAAGTTACTAATTGTTGCAAATTGTTTCTGTAGGCTACACACTAAAGTGCTAGCCGATTTACAGCATTTATAGCATTTACTGTCTGTTTTTTCCTTGTCTCTGTAATAAAACAAAAAAAATCTCTTGTTTTCCTGCCTTACTGAACTAGAGTAGTCCAGTTTCAGAGTTGCTGATCCCTGGGCTTTGTTTTAGTTCCTGTTACTGATTCATTGCCTTATTAGGGAGGAGGAAGTTTCTTTGCTTACCAGTGGGAGTGGGAAGCACTGAGCAGCCTTTCTGTCGATTTGGTGAAGTTTCAGCCAGAAACTAGTAGTCCATTGGTTGTTTTGGGCCAATTCCTAGCTCCTTTCAGCCCCTGCTATAAAACACGCTAAGCGTTTTTGGCTTTCCACTGATTTAAGCAAACTGCATTGCCTTGTTTATTGCTACTACATTTCTGCATTTTACACTGTTTATTTGCACCTGCCATTAATTGTTTAAATAGCTTGTAGGCTGGCACCAAAGTGCGCTAGCCTACTTACAGCAATTACTGTCTGTTTTTTCCTGTCTCTGTAATAAAACAAAAAATTCCTGTTTTCCATTGAACCAGATAGTCCAGTTTCAGAGTTGCTGATCCTGGGCTTTGCTTTTAGTCTGTTAGCCTGATCCACAAGCTCCCACAGGAAAAGCCTTTTGCCACCAGTATGCCACCCAGCGCCTCTTGGTCTGATTTGGGCAGTTTCCAAAACCAGTAGTCCATTGGTCGCTTTAAATAATTCCCAGCCCTTCAGCCCCTCAAGATAAAAACACGCCACAGGCCGTTACTTCAGCCGGAGTTACCACTGTTGCACACAAGAGCAGCGGTTAAACAAGGTTAAACTATTTGGGCCATCTAAATTCCACTCTTCCAATTTTCCCTTAAAACTACCTTCCTCGAGCTGTACTGCTGATCTAACCAGCATATCCTATAACTGAAAAGTTCATCTCTACTTGATTCCCAAGTAGACTATTCTCTATCTGTAAAGCCTAGCACTTACTCCTACAGTACTTGCACCTTGATAAAGCACTCTTATTATAGATAGTACCCCACCAGCCTAAAACCCACTTCCCCGAGTCCTTTGAAAGTCTCTTTATCTACTACTTAGTATGTCGAGGATCAGTTGCTAGTGTCCTCTCCAGCTCAACTGGTGAACCTGGGAATATTGAGGCAATGTTACAACTGCCTCATGTACACAGACAATCCTCTCCTTCTCCCACAAAACACAAATACATGCGAGAGATGCAACTATACGGCCAAACTGGAGGCTGAGCTCTCTCAACATAGGACTGGCAAGACCAGACAGGAGGAGAAGGTAACCACACACAATACATACCCAGTCACACATGGTACCATCACAACTTCAAATCATACACATACTCACACAAAGACATACTCGAGGCTCTGATCAAAAATTTACCAAAACAGCAGAGGCCACCAAAGCAGACACCCAAACAACTACCACCTCCGACCCAACACATGCAACACATAGACCACACAGTCAGAGTGTCAAACAGTCACAGCCCTTAAGGCCAAACAAAATGCCAGACACACTTGTCATTGGTGATTCCATAGTCAGACACACTGACGTCCGCCACCAGACTGAGTAAAGAGAAGGTCACAGTAAGCTGCCTGTCAGGCGCTAGAATCCGCCACATAACGCAAGCACTCAGGTCTCTCAACAGCAGGTACAAGTACGACTCAGTCATTGTCCACGCTGGTGTCAACGACCTGAGACGCACCTCCTTGGACTACATGAAAGGGACATCGAGGGCTCTCTGATTATGTAGCCCAGGCAGGTATGACCCTGACCTTGAGCAGTATCCTACCTTCACCTAGAATGATGCCACAATACAGTGATAAGATGATCAGCTTTAATAATTGGCTTAAATTCTGGTGTCATTCAAAGGGGATCAATGTCTGTCTGCCTGGGATGACATGCTGGGCAGGCCACGCTGGGGCTTGCACCTGTCACCCCTGGGCTTCCGGATATTGGCAAAGGCTCTTGCCACCCCCATAGTGCCTTTTTAGGCAAGGCTCAAATTCTAAACCTACCACCCTAGAACACCAAAAAGGAAAAAACTAAGGGTAATGCTGCTCAATGCCAGAAGTCTCAATCTCAAGATGCACTTTTCGAGGCCCTTCTCAATATGGAGAACATCGATGTCTGTGCTGTGACAGAAACCTGGTTCAAGGCTCCTGAGAGCACCCCAGCACTAACAGGTTTCACCTCATATCATGCGTTCCGGCCCCAAAATCGGACAACACCAAGAAAGGAGGTGTCCATATTCATAAAGGACACCCACACCTCAAGGTTGGTGTAGCATGATGCATCGGAGACCATCCAGGTGCAATTAACCATAGGCAAGACTGCTCTGCAATTTGTAGCATGTTACAGGCCACCCTCTCAAACTCAGGAACCTCACATGGCCTTCCTGAAAACATTGGAGGGATAAATGTATCTCCAAACACCATCATACTAGGTGACTTTAACTACCCTAATATAGACTGGGAACACTACTCAAGCCCGAACACTCTAACCCAAAGATTCCTGGGTTCATAAACTCAAATGCCATGGAACAACTAGTCACCATCCCCACAAGAGGAGAAAACATACTTGATCTCATCATCACGAACATGGGATCAAAATGTTCAACACCGAAGTATACCCCTCACTGGTGAGATCAGATCATAAACTAATCTCGCTGGAGGTCCTCATCCCGCCCCACCTGAAACAAAAAAGACCACAGTGAAAAACTTCTCAAAAGCCGATTTCACACTTCTAAAAACTAGTGTGGTCTCCTTTAAGGCCCCTGAGCCAGTGGTAAACATTACTCAAACCGCTGAATCACTTACAAATGCCTTCTACCAGCACCTACAGGACTGCATGGATCAGGCAATCCCAAACAAAACTAAGACTCTCTGTACCAAAGGCAAGCGTCCAGTCTGGTGGACCCCAGCCATAAACAAGCTCTACAACAAAGGAGGAAGCTACTACAAGATAGGGCAAAATCCTTGAAAGGTAAGACACCTTTGATCATTATAAGTAAAAAACTAAGAGCTCTCATAAAATCATCCAAGGCAAATTTTGAGAGAAAAATCGCCAAGGACTCTAAAGAGAATCATAAGGCCTTCTTTAGCTATGTTAGAAACCTAGGAGGAAACTCCCAGATATGCTCAGAATTAGTTCAAAATGATTTGAAAATTACTGAACCTACACACATTGCCAACATACTGGCTGACAGGTTCAGTGCAAACTTCTCCCCCCCCCAAAAGGAGAGATATCTATTCCAGAGGATTGTAGCCCCCAAACATCTCCAAGCATGAGTGAGAACTGCCTCACTAAGGCAAAAACACAGCATCCATGGGACGGATGGTGTCCACGACTGTGTGCTTCATGCACGCAATGAGGAATTAAACCCACATTTAGGACAGCTGTTTAATCTTAGCCTCACCTCAGGATACGTACCCAAGGAGTGGCGCCGCGGCGACTGTGGTCCCACTTCATAGGCGGTGCCTCCACAGACCCTGGAAATTACCGCCCATTAGCTTGACAAGCCTTATCTGCAAAGCCATGGAGAGGATCATAATGGAACTCATAAATAAAGACATAGGGAACTTGCAGACTTTGGATCCAACTCAGTTTGGCTTTGTCAAAGGCAGATCCTGCCTCTTAAACTTGGTTGACTTTTTGAGACAGTCACCAAGGCCATTGATGAGGAAAGGCAGTCCATACAGCCTACCTCGACCTGGCAAAGGCCTTCGACACAATACCCCACTCAGGTATCATCGAAAAACTCATCAGCTTGAACAAACCCATACATCACAAGATGGGTTGCAAACTGGCTAAGTGACAGAACCCACAGGGTCAGAGTTGCTGGAGCCATGTCAGACTCAAAGCCTGTCACAAGTGGTGTCCCACAGGGCTCAGTCCTGGGTCCACTTTTGTTCGGCATCTACTTTTCTGAAGTACAAGCAAACACAGGAGGGTTATGGCTGACAAAGTTTGCAGATGACTGCAAACTGGGCCATAGTCGAAAACACATCTGACACAGATATCCTCCAGAAGGGCCTCACAGAAATGGATAACTGGTGCCAGAGCCATGGCCTGAAGTTAAGCGCCAAAAATGCATAGTCATACCCTTTGGGAAAAACAAGGCTACCTAGCTACCATATAGGTGGCAATCCACTGAGCACAGAAAAGTCATCAGAGATCTGGGGACCCAGGTTGACAGTAGCCTTTCGTTTGACACTCATGTTGCTAAAGTAGTTAGGAAAACCTTCTATATCACCCACCTGATCATGAAGGGATTCACATCTAGATCAAGGGAGGTCGTCGTCCCCCTGTACTCATCACTTATTAGACCTATGATTGAGTACAATGCCCCGTTCGGAATGTATCTGACCAGACACCTGCTGCAGCTTGAAAGGCCCCAAAAGTTCCTCACCAAAAGGATAAAGGGTCTCAAAAATATGTCTTATGCTGCCCGACTGAAAGAACTCCAGCTCTATTCAGTCTCATACCGCTTGCTCAGAGGTGACCTGTGCCTGACATATAAGGCCATGTCAAACCCAGATTTGATGAATATGCTTCACCTGGAAAAATCTAGATCCCTCAGAACCACAAGGGCGGGAGACTTAAACCTTGACACGGTTATAAATAGAGCGTGCTGGAGGGACAGATTCATCACCCAGAGACTCCCTATGCTGTGGAACAAAATCCCGGTACATGTGAGGCAGAGCACCTCTCTGGTCTTGTTCAAGAGGAATCTTGACCAATGGATGGGAGATTGCAGATATACCCCAGGGATTACTTCAGCGTCACTGCTTGACAGAGGCACAGCAAAATGATAGGCATAGTTTTTATTCAAACTAAAGGGGTGGCGAAAGCCACATAACTATGGGCTAGGCTTATAAATGCCCTTGGGCAGATAGCCTAGTATGAACCTATGAACCTATGAACCTATGAACCTATGAACCGACAGTATGATAAGAGACCGTGTGACACAGGTGGACAGTAATCTCTCCTTTGACAATCACATTGCCACAGTAGTCAGGAAATCCTTCTACGTGGTACACCTCATCACAAAAGGTTTCTCATCCAGGAAAAAAAGAGGTAATTGTTCCCCTCTACTCGTCTCTCATTATACCCATTATAGAGTACAATGCCCCTTTTGGTATATACCTCATAAGACATCTACAACAA